>NW_027646229.1:0-165000 GCF_951394435.1 Stenella coeruleoalba | reverse complement strand
CTAAGCTATAGGACCTTAAGTGGCAGTGCTCTAGGCTCTGTTGCTTTGTTTTTTAGATGTTTCAGGAAACACCATACATTTCTCCCGAGTGTCTGTTGGCAATTTACATCCCGCCCATCAGCATAACAAGGCTCCCAGTTCTCCATGGCCTGTCCTGCCTTTCTGGATTTTACACTTTTTTCAGATGGCCCTTTTGACCGGGGGGAAGTGAGACTTCATTGTAGTGCAGATTTCCTTTGCAAGCTTGCTTGGTTGGCCAAAAAGGGCGTATGCGTTTTTTCCTGAATATATTCAGGAAAAAACGCATACGCCCTTTTTGGCCAAGTGCATCATTGTGGACGTTCTGCCTCTTTTCCTATGCTTTCAATGCAATTCCAGTCTACCTCCTGAAATCGGTTTCCTGCAATTCTGCCCCGCTTTCAAGTCCTCTTGGCAGCCTTACTTCAGTCTATTTTTGGACGATAGCTGTCATTTCTAACTCTGCAGGTTTGTGAATTACAGTGCCCCTGAGCTCCTTTCTTCAACTCGCTTTCTTGTGACCTGGCCGCAACACTGCAGGATGGCTCAGGCCCTAATCTGGTTCCGGCACGGCACGCTGAGCCTTTGGTTATTTCCTCTTCCTGGTGGGAAATGAGAGTTAAATTTGCCCGTCCAGACACCTCCAGCTAGTCTCTCATTGGTTCTCGCTATTCCTGTTCATCTTCCGCAGAAATTGCAAACTGGGCCAAACAGGAGGTTAAAGGGACTGACTCTCCAAGTGGGGAGAGTGTTAGTAAAGCATCTGGAATGTTGCACCCGAGTACCAGGGGAGGAAAACTGAGACATATTTGAACACGTCTCCCGATCATATGGTAGATCATACTCTGGGTTCCACATGCATGTTTTAGCTGAAGGAAGAATACCTTAAACCTGGAGAGTTGAGACCCGTGTAATGGGTACCATGCAATATGACTTCAAAGGGTCTTCATTTGCTCACCGAACCTCTCCAATCCTATCACTGCTGCGTTTATGCCCCTGTACACATGCTTGATTCTCTTTCGGAGACATAGCAATCCATAGGTTTTACGATACTTACTAGTCAGGTACATTCTTAGGCGTTTAATATGCGGTGTTGAGTCCATTTCGTTGAGCAAGGAGTAGCTCTTGTCTATTCCATATTTGACTTAAGGAACTTTATCTGTGCTCATTTCAATCTCTGGTTTTATGCAGCACCCCAACTCACCTTTACCCTTAAGCAAGCATAAGTTGGTTTTCTAAATTTGAGACCCTGTTCTGTTCTGTAATTCAGTTCCTGTGTAGCCAAGTTTACATTCCGTGTATTACTGATATCTTATGATGTTTCTTTTTCTGTGTGACTTATTTCAGTTAGAATCATTGTACCTGAATCTACTCATTATGCTGCTACGGGCCTGATGACATAGATTTCATTGCTGAGTGATACTGCATTGTACGTAAGTACCGCAAGTTCTTTATCCATTTTTCACTTTCTGCGATGTTGAACTTGTACTGTAAACGAGGTTCTTGTAAACAGAGCCGTTCCAAACTTTGGGGTGGCTGTGTCTTTTTGATTTTAATTTCCCTAAGCTATAGGACCATAAGTGGCAGTGCCCTAGGCTCTGTTGCTTTGTTTTTTAGATGTTTCAGGAAACACCATACACTTCTCCCGAGTGTCTGTTGGCAATTTACATCCCGCCCATCAGCATAACAAGGCTCCCAGTTCTCAATGGCCTGTTGCCTTTCTGGATTTTACACTTTTTTCAGATGGCCCTTTTGACCGGGGGGAAGTGAGACTTCATTGTAGTGCAGATTTCCTTTGCAAGCTTGCTTGGTTGGCCAAAAAGGGCGTATGCGTTTTTTCCTGAATATATTCAGGAAAAAACGCATACGCCCTTTTTGGCCAAGTGCATCATTGTGGACGTTCTGCCTCTTTTCCTATGCTTTCAATGCAATTGCAGTCTACCTCCTGAAATCGGTTTCCTGCAATTCTGCCCCGCTTTCAAGTCCTCTTGGCAGCCTTACTTCAGTCTATTTTTGGACGATAGCTGTCATTTATAACTCTGCAGGTTTGTGAATTACAGTGCCCCTGAGCTCCTTTCTTCAACTCGCTTTCTTGTGACCTGGCCGCAACACCGCAGGATGGCTTCAGGCCCTAATCTGGTTCCGGCCCTGCATGCTGAGCCTTTGGTTAATTCCTCTTCCTGGTGGGAAATGAGAGTTAAATTTGCCCGTCCAGACACCTCCAGCTAGCCTCTCATTGGTTCTCGCTATTCCTGTTCATCTTCCGCAGAAATTGCAAACTGGGCCAAACAGGAGGTTAAAGGGACTGACTCTCCAAGTGGGGAGAGTGTTAGTAAAGCGTCTGGAATGTTGCACCCGAGTACCAGGGGAGGAAAACTGAGACATATTTGAACACGTCTCCCGTTCACATGGTTGATCATACTTGGGTTCCACATGCATGTTTTAGCTGAAGGAAGAATACCTTAAACCTGGAGAGTTAAGACCCGTGTAATGGGTACCATGCAAGATGACTTCAAAGGGTCTTCATTTGCTCACCGAACCTCTCCAATCCTATCACTGCTGCGTTTATGCCCCTGTACACATGCATGATTCTCTTTCGGAGACATAGCAATCCATAGGTTTTAAGATACTTACAAGTCAGGTACATTCTTAGGCGTTTAATATGCGGTGTTGAGTCCATTTCGTTGAGCAAGGAGTAGCTCTTGTCTATTCCATATTAGGCTTAAGGAACTTTATCTGTGCTCATTTCAATCTCTGGTTTTATGCAGCACCCCAACTCACCTTTACCCTTAAGCAAGCATAAGTTGGTTTTCTAAATTTGAGAACCTGTTCTGTTCTGTAATTCAGTTCCTGTGTAGCCAAGTTTACATTCCGTGTATTACTGATATCTTATGATGTTTCTTTTTCTGTGTGACTTATTTCAGTTAGAATCATCATACCTGAATCCACTCATTGTGCTGCTAAGGGCCTGATGACATAGATTTCATTGCTGAGTGATATTGCTTTGTAAGTCAATACCACAACTTCTTTATCCATTTTTCACTTTCTGCGATGTTGAACTTGTACTGTAAACGAGGTTCTTGTAAACAGAGCCGTTCCAAACTTTGGGGTGGCTGTGTCTTTTTGATTTTAATTACCCTAAACTATAGGACCATAAGTGGAAGTGCCCTAGGCTCTGTTGCTTTGTTTTTTAGATGTTTCAGGAAACACCATACACTTCTCCCAAGTGTCTGTTGGCAATTTACATCCCACCCATCAGCATAACAAGGCTCCCAGTTCTCCATGGCCTGTCCTGCCTTTCTGGATTTTACACTTTTTTCAGATGGCCCTTTTGACCGGGGGGAAGTGAGACTTCATTGTAGTGCAGATTTCCTTTGCAAGCTTGCTTGGTTGGCCAAAAAGTGCGTATGCGTTTTTTCCTGAATATATTTAGGAAAAAACGCATACGCCCTTTTTGGCCAAGTGCATCATTGTGGACGTTCTGCCTCTTTTCCTATGCTTTCAATGCAATTCCAGTCTACCTCCTGAAATCGGTTTCCTGCAATTCTGCCCCGCTTTCAAGTCCTCTTGGCAGACTTACTTCAGTTTATTTTTGGACGATAGCTGTCATTTATAACTCTGCAGGTTTGTGAATTACAGTGCCCCTGAGCTCCTTTCTTCAACTCACTTTCTTGTGACCTGGCCGCAACACCGCAGGATGGCTTCAGGCCCTAATCTGGTTCCGGCCCGGCATGCTGAGCCTTTGGTTAATTCCTCTTCCTGGTGGGAAATGAGAGTTAAATTTGCCCGTCCAGACACCTCCAGCTAGCCTGTCATTGGTTCTCGCTATTCCTGTTTATCTTCCGCAGAAATTGCAAACTGGGCCAAACAGGAGGTTAAAGGGACTGACTCTCCAAGTGGGGAGAGTGTTAGTAAAGCGTCTGGAATGTTGCACCCGAGTACCAGGGGAGGAAAACTGAGACATATTTGAACACGTCTCCCGATCACATGGTTGATCATACTCTAGGTTCCACATGCATGTTTTAGCTGAAGGAAGAATACCTTAAACCTGGGTAGTTGAAACCCGTGGAATGGGTACCATGCAATATGACTTCAAAGGGTCTTCATTTGCTCACCGAACCTCTCCAATCCTATCACTGCTGCATTTATGCCCCTGTACACATGCTTGAGTCTCTTTCGGAGACATAGCAATCCATAGGTTTTAAGATACTTACTAGTCAGGTACATTCTTAGGCGTTTAATATGGGGTGTTGAGTCCATTTCGTTGAGCAAGGAGTAGCTCTTGTCTATTCCATATTTGGCTTAAGGAACTTTATCTGTGCTCATTTCAATCTCTGGTTTTATGCAGCACCCCAACTCACCTTTACCCTTAAGCAAGAATAAGTTGGTTTTCTAAATTTGAGACCCTGTTCTGTTCTGTAATTCAGTTCCTGTGTAGCCAAGTTTACATTCCGTGTATTACTGATATCTTATGATGTGTCTTTTTCTGTGTGACTTATTTCAGTTAGAATCATCATACCTGAATCCACTCATTGTGCTGCTAAGGGCCTGATGACACAGAATTCATTGCTGAGTGATATTGCTTTGTAAGTAAATACCACAACTTCTTTATCCATTTTTCACTTTCTGCGATGTTGAACTTGTACTGTAAACGAGGTTCTTGTAAACAGAGCCGTTCCAAACTTTGGGGTGGCTGTGTCTTTTTGATTTTAATTTCCCTAAGCTATAGGACCATAAGTGGAAGTGCCCTAGGTTCTGTTGCTTTGTTTTTTAGATGTTTCAGGAAACACCATACACTTCTCCCGAGTGGTTGTTGGCAATTTACATCCCGCCCATCAGCATAACAAGGCTCCCAGTTCTCCATGGCCTGTCCTGCCTTTCTGGATTTTACACTTTTTTCAGATGGCCCTTTTGACCAGGGGGAAGTGAGACTTCATTGTAGTGCAGATTTCCTTTGCAAGCTTGCTTGGTTGGCCAAAAAGGGCGTATGCGTTTTTTCCTGAATATATTCAGGAAAAAACGCATACGCCCTTTTTGGCCAAGTGCATCATTGTGGACGTTCTGCCTCTTTTCCTATGCTTTCAATGCAATTCCAGTCTACCTCCTGAAATCGGTTTCCTGCAATTCTGCCCCGCTTTCAAGTCCTCTTGGCAGCCTTACTTCAGTCTATTTTTGGACGATAGCTGTCATTTATAACTCTGCAGGTTTGTGAATTACAGTGCCCCTGAGCTCCTTTCTTCAACTCGCTTTCTTGTGACCTGGCCGCAACACCGCAGGATGGCTTCAGGCCCTAATCAGTTTCCGGCCCGGAATGCTGAGCCTTTGGTTAATTCCTCTTCCTGGTGGGAAATGAGAGTTAAATTTGCCCATCCAGACACCTCCAGCTAGCCTCTCATTCGTTTTCGCTATTCCTGTTCATCTTCCGCAGAAATTGCAAACTGGGCCAAACAGGAGGTTAAAGGGACTGACTCTCCAAGTGGGGAGAGTGTTAGTAAAGTGTCTGGAATGTTGCACCCGAGTACCAGGGGAGGAAAACTGAGACATATTTGAACACGTCTCCCGATCACATGGTTGATCATACTCTAGGTTCCACATGCATGTTTTAGCTGAAGGAAGAATACCTTAAACCTGGGTAGTTGAAACCCGTGGAATGGGTACCATGCAATATGACTTCAAAGGGTCTTCATTTGCTCACCGCACCTCTCCAATCCTATCACTGCTGCGTTTATGCCCCTGTACACATGCTTGATTCTCTTTCGGAGACATAGCAATCCATAGGTTTTACGATACTTACTAGTCAGGTACATTCTTAGGCGTTTAATATGCGGTGTTGAGTCCATTTCATTGAGCAAGGAGTAGCTCTTGTCTATTCCATATTTGACTTAAGGAACTTTATCTGTGCTCATTTCAATCTCTGGTTTTATGCAGCACCCCAACTCACCTTTACCCTTAAGCAAGCATAAGTTGGTTTTCTAAATTTGAGACCCTGTTCTGTTCTGTAATTCAGTTCCTGTGTAGCCAAGTTTACATTCCGTGTATTACTGATATCTTATGATGTTTCTTTTTCTGTGTGACTTATTTCAGTTAGAATCATCATACCTGAATCCACTCATTGTGATGCTAAGGGCCTGATGACATAGATTTCATTGCTGAGTGATATTGCTTTGTAAGTAAATACCACAACTTCTTTATCCATTTTTCACTTTCTGCGATGTTGAACTTGTACTGTAAACGAGGTTCTTGTAAACAGAGCCGTTCCAAACTTTGGGGTGGCTGTGTCTTTTTGATTTTAATTTCCCTAAGCTATAGGACCATAAGTGGCAGTGCCCTAGGCTCTGTTGCTTTGTTTTTTAGATGTTTCAGGAAACACCATACACTTCTCCCGAGTGTCTGTTGGCAATTTACATCCCGCCCATCAGCATAACAAGGCTCCCAGTTCTCCATGGCCTGTCCTGCCTTTCTGGATTTTACACTTTTTTCAGATGGCCCTTTTGACCGGGGGGAAGTGAGACTTCATTGTAGTGCAGATTTCCTTTGCAAGCTTGCTTGGTTGGCCAAAAAGGGCGTATGCGTTTTTTCCTGAATATATTCAGGAAAAAACGCATACGCCCTTTTTAGCCAAGTGCATCATTGTGGACGTTCTGCCTCTTTTCCTATGCTTTCAATGCAATTCCAGTCTACCTCCTGAAATCGGTTTCCTGCAATTCTGCCCCGCTTTCAAGTCCTCTTGGCAGCCTTACTTCAGTCTATTTTTGGATGATAGCTGTCATTTATAACTCTGCAGGTTTGTGAATTACAGTGCCCATGAGCTCCTTTCTTCAACTCGCTTTCTTGTGACCTGGCCGCAACACCGCAGGATGGCTTCAGGCTCTAATCAGGTTCCGGCCCGGCATGCTGAGCCTTTGGTTAATTCCTCTTCCTGGTGGGAAATGAGAGTTAAATTTGCCCGTCCAGACACCTCCAGCTAGCCTGTCATTGGTTCTCACTATTCCTGTTCATCTTCCGCAGAAATTGCAAACTGGGCCAAACAGGAGGTTAAAGGGACTGACTCTCCAAGTGGGGAGAGTGTTAGTAAAGCGTCTGGAATGTTGCACCCGAGTACCAGGGGAGGAAAACTGAGACATATTTGAACACGTCTCCCGATCACATGGTTGATCATACTCTAGGTTCCACATGCATGTTTTAGCTGAAGGAAGAATACCTTAAACCTGGGTAGTTGAAACCCGTGGAATGGGTACCATGCAATATGACTTCAAAGGGTCTTCATTTGCTCACCGCACCTCTCCAATCCTATCACTGCTGCATTTATGCCCCTGTACACATGCTTGAGTCTCTTTCGGAGACATAGCAATCCATAGGTTTTAAGATACTTACTAGTCAGGTACATTCTTAGGCGTTTAATATGGGGTGTTGAGCCCATTTCGTTGAGCAAGGAGTAGCTCTTGTCTATTCCATATTTGGCTTAAGGAACTTTATCTGTGCTCATTTCAATCTCTGGTTTTATGCAGCACCCCAACTCACCTTTACCCTTAAGCAAGAATAAGTTGGTTTTCTAAATTTGAGACCCTGTTCTGTTCTGTAATTCAGTTCCTGTGTAGCCAAGTTTACATTCCGTGTATTACTGATATCTTATGATGTGTCTTTTTCTGTGTGACTTATTTCAGTTAGAATCATCATACCTGAATCCACTCATTGTGCTGCTAAGGGCCTGATGACACAGAATTCATTGCTGAGTGATATTGCTTTGTAAGTAAATACCACAACTTCTTTATCCATTTTTCACTTTCTGCGATGTTGAACTTGTACTGTAAACGAGGTTCTTGTAAACAGAGCCGTTCCAAACTTTGGGGTGGCTGTGTCTTTTTGATTTTAATTTCCCTAAGCTATAGGACCATAAGTGGAAGTGCCCTAGGTTCTGTTGCTTTGTTTTTTAGATGTTTCAGGAAACACCATACACTTCTCCCGAGTGGTTGTTGGCAATTTACATCCCGCCCATCAGCATAACAAGGCTCCCAGTTCTCCATGGCCTGTCCTGCCTTTCTGGATTTTACACTTTTTTCAGATGGCCCTTTTGACCAGGGGGAAGTGAGACTTCATTGTAGTGCAGATTTCCTTTGCAAGCTTGCTTGGTTGGCCAAAAAGGGCGTATGCGTTTTTTCCTGAATATATTCAGGAAAAA
This sequence comes from Stenella coeruleoalba, assembly GCF_951394435.1. Classification (NCBI taxonomy): domain Eukaryota; kingdom Metazoa; phylum Chordata; class Mammalia; order Artiodactyla; family Delphinidae; genus Stenella; species Stenella coeruleoalba. The sequence goes on along the minus strand of NW_027646229.1, from coordinate 156,803 downwards.
ACGCATACGCCCTTTTTGGCCAAGTGCATCATTGTGGACGTTCTGCCTCTTTTCCTATGCTTTCAATGCAATTCCAGTCTACCTCCTGAAATCGGTTTCCTGCAATTCTGCCCCGCTTTCAAGTCCTCTTGGCAGCCTTACTTCAGTCTATTTTTGGACGATAGCTGTCATTTATAACTCTGCAGGTTTGTGAATTACAGTGCCCCTGAGCTCCTTTCTTCAACTCGCTTTCTTGTGACCTGGCCGCAACACCGCAGGATGGCTTCAGGCCCTAATCAGTTTCCGGCCCGGAATGCTGAGCCTTTCGTTAATTCCTCTTCCTGGTGGGAAATGAGAGTTAAATTTGCCCATCCAGACACCTCCAGCTAGCCTCTCATTCGTTTTCGCTATTCCTGTTCATCTTCCGCAGAAATTGCAAACTGGGCCAAACAGGAGGTTAAAGGGACTGACTCTCCAAGTGGGGAGAGTGTTAGTAAAGCGTCTGGAATGTTGCACCCGAGTACCAGGGGAGGAAAACTGAGACATATTTGAACACGTCTCCTGATCACATGGTTGATCATACTCTAGGTTCCACATGCATGTTTTAGCTGAAGGAAGAATACCTTAAACCTTGGTAGTTGAAACCCGTGGAATGGGTACCATGCAATATGACTTCAAAGGGTCTTCATTTGCTCACCGCACCTCTCCAATCCTATCACTGCTGCGTTTATGCCCCTGTACACATGCTTGATTCTCTTTCGGAGACATAGCAATCCATAGGTTTTACGATACTTACTAGTCAGGTACATTCTTAGGCGTTTAATATGCGGTGTTGAGTCCATTTCATTGAGCAAGGAGTAGCTCTTGTCTATTCCATATTTGACTTAAGGAACTTTATCTGTGCTCATTTCAATCTCTGGTTTTATGCAGCACCCCAACTCACCTTTACCCTTAAGCAAGCATAAGTTGGTTTTCTAAATTTGAGACCCTGTTCTGTTCTGTAATTCAGTTCCTGTGTAGCCAAGTTTACATTCCGTGTATTACTGATATCTTATGATGTTTCTTTTTCTGTGTGACTTATTTCAGTTAGAATCATCATACCTGAATCCACTCATTGTGATGCTAAGGGCCTGATGACATAGATTTCATTGCTGAGTGATATTGCTTTGTAAGTAAATACCACAACTTCTTTATCCATTTTTCACTTTCTGCGATGTTGAACTTGTACTGTAAACGAGGTTCTTGTAAACAGAGCCGTTCCAAACTTTGGGGTGGCTGTGTCTTTTTGATTTTAATTTCCCTAAGCTATAGGACCATAAGTGGCAGTGCCCTAGGCTCTGTTGCTTTGTTTTTTAGATGTTTCAGGAAACACCATACACTTCTCCCGAGTGTCTGTTGGCAATTTACATCCCGCCCATCAGCATAACAAGGCTCCCAGTTCTCCATGGCCTGTCCTGCCTTTCTGGATTTTACACTTTTTTCAGATGGCCCTTTTGACCGGGGGGAAGTGAGACTTCATTGTAGTGCAGATTTCCTTTGCAAGCTTGCTTGGTTGGCCAAAAAGGGCGTATGCGTTTTTTCCTGAATATATTCAGGAAAAAACGCATACGCCCTTTTTAGCCAAGTGCATCATTGTGGACGTTCTGCCTCTTTTCCTATGCTTTCAATGCAATTCCAGTCTACCTCCTGAAATCGGTTTCCTGCAATTCTGCCCCGCTTTCAAGTCCTCTTGGCAGCCTTACTTCAGTCTATTTTTGGATGATAGCTGTCATTTATAACTCTGCAGGTTTGTGAATTACAGTGCCCATGAGCTCCTTTCTTCAACTCGCTTTCTTGTGACCTGGCCGCAACACCGCAGGATGGCTTCAGGCTCTAATCAGGTTCCGGCCCGGCATGCTGAGCCTTTGGTTAATTCCTCTTCCTGGTGGGAAATGAGAGTTAAATTTGCCCGTCCAGACACCTCCAGCTAGCCTCTCATTGGTTCTCACTATTCCTGTTCATCTTCCGCAGAAATTGCAAACTGGGCCAAACAGGAGGTTAAAGGGACTGACTCTCCAAGTGGGGAGAGTGTTAGTAAAGCGTCTGGAATGTTGCACCCGAATACCAGGGGAGGAAAACTGAGACATATTTGAACACGTCTCCCGATCACATGGTTGATCATACTCTAGGTTCCACATGCATGTTTTAGCTGAAGGAAGAATACCTTAAACCTGGGTAGTTGAAACCCGTGGAATGGGTACCATGCAATATGACTTCAAAGGGTCTTCATTTGCTCACCGCACCTCTCCAATCCTATCACTGCTGCGTTTATGCCCCTGTACACATGCTTGATTCTCTTTCGGAGACATAGCAATCCATAGGTTTTACGATACTTACTAGTCAGGTACATTCTTAGGCGTTTAATATGCGGTGTTGAGTCCATTTCATTGAGCAAGGAGTAGCTCTTGTCTATTCCATATTTGACTTAAGGAACTTTATCTGTGCTCATTTCAATCTCTGGTTTTATACAGCACCCCAACTCACCTTTACCCTTAAGCAAGCATAAGTTGGTTTTCTAAATTTGAGACTCTGTTCTGTTCTGTAATTCAGTTCCTGTGTAGCCAAGTTTACATTCCGTGTATTACTGATATCTTATGATGTTTCTTTTTCTGTGTGACTTATTTCAGTTAGAATAATCATACCTGAATCCACTCATTGTGATGCTAAGGGCCTGATGACATAGATTTCATTGCTGAGTGATATTGCTTTGTAAGTAAATACCACAACTTCTTTATCCATTTTTCACTTTCTGCGATGTTGAACTTGTACTGTAAACGAGGTTCTTGTAAACAGAGGCGTCCCAAACTTTGGGGTGGCTGTGTCTTTTTGATTTTAATTTCCCTAAGCTATAGGACCATAAGTGGCAGTGCCCTAGGCTCTGTTGCTTTGTTTTTTAGATGTTTCAGGAAACACCATACACTTCTCCCGAGTGTCTGTTGGCAATTTACATCCCGCCCATCAGCATAACAAGGCTCCCAGTTCTCCATGGCCTGTCCTGCCTTTCTGGATTTTACACTTTTTTCAGATGGCCCTTTTGACCGGGGGGAAGTGAGACTTCATTGTAGTGCAGATTTCCTTTGCAAGCTTGCTTGGTTGGCCAAAAAGGGCGTATGCGTTTTTTCCTGAATATATTCAGGAAAAAACGCATACGCCCTTTTTGGCCAAGTGCATCATTGTGGACGTTCTGCCTCTTTTCCTATGCTTTCAATGCAATTCCAGTCTACCTCCTGAAATCGGTTTCCTGCAATTCTGCCCTGCTTTCAAGTCCTCTTGGCAGCCTTACTTCAGTCTATTTTTGGACGATAGCTGTCATTTATAACTCTGCAGGTTTGTGAATTACAGTGCCCCTGAGCTCCTTTCTTCAACTCGCTTTCTTTTGAGCTGGCCGCAACACCGCAGGATGGCTTCAGACCCTAATCTGGTTCCGGCCCGGCATGCTGAGCCTTTGGTTAATTCCTCTTCCTGGTGGGAAATGAGAGTTAAATTTGCCTGTCCAGACACCTCCAGCTAGCCTCTCATTGGTTTTCGCTATTCCTGTTCATCTTCCGCAGAAATTGCAAACTGGGCCAAACAGGAGGTTAAAGGGACTGACTCTCCAAGTGGGGAGAGTGTTAGGAAAGCGTCTGGAATGTTGCACCCGAGTACCAGGGGAGGAAAACTGAGACATATTTGAACACGTCTCCCGATCACATGGTTGATCATACTCTAGGTTCCACATGCATGTTTTAGCTGAAGGAAGAATACCTTAAACCTGGGTAGTTGAAACCCGTGGAATGGGTACCATGCCATATGACTTCAAAGGGTCTTCATTTGCTCACCGAACCTCTCCAATCCTATCACTGCTGCGTTTATGCCCCTGTACACATGCTTGATTCTCTTTCGGAGACATAGCAATCCATAGGTTTTAAGATACTTACTAGTCAGGTACATTCTTAGGCGTTTAATATGCGGTGTTGAGTCCATTTCGTTGAGCAAGGAGTAGCTCTTGTCTATTCCATATTTGGCTTAAGGAACTTTATCTGTGCTCATTTCAATCTCTGGTTTTATGCAGCACCCCAACTCACCTTTACCCTTAAGCAAGCATAAGTTGGTTTTCTAAATTTGAGACCCTGTTCTGTTCTGTAATTCAGTTCCTGTGTAGCCAAGTTTACATTCCGTGTATTACTGATATCTTATGATGTTTCTTTTTCTGTGTGACTTACTTCAGTTAGAATCATCATACCTGAATCCACTCATTGTGCTGCTAAGGGCCTGATGACACAGATTTCATTGCTGAGTGATATTGCTTTGTAAGTAAATACCACAACTTCTTTATCCATTTTTCACTTTCTGCGATGTTGAACTTGTACTGTAAACGAGGTTCTTGTAAACAGAGCCGTTCCAAACTTTGGGGTGGCTGTGTCTTTTTGATTTTAATTTCCCTAAGCTATAGGACCATAAGTGGAAGTGCCCTAGGTTCTGTTGCTTTGTTTTTTAGATGTTTCAGGAAACACCATACACTTCTCCCAAGTGGTTGTTGGCAATTTACATCCCGCCCATCAGCATAACAAGGCTCCCAGTTCTCCATGACCTGTCCTGCCTTTCTGGATTTTACACTTTTTTCAGATGGCCCTTTTGACCGGGGGGAAGTGAGACTTCATTGTAGTGCAGATTTCATTTGCAAGCTTGCTTGGTTGGCCAAAAAGGGCGTATGCGTTTTTTCCTGAATATATTCAGGAAAAAACGCATACGCCCTTTTTGGCCAAGTGCATCATTGTGGACGTTCTGCCTCTTTTCCTATGCTTTCAATGCAATTCCAGTCTACCTCCTGAAATCGGTTTCCTGCAATTCTGCCCCGCTTTCAAGTCCTCTTGGCAGCCTTACTTCAGTCTATTTTTGGACGATAGATGTCATTTATAACTCTGCAGGTTTGTGAATTACAGTGCCCCTGAGCTCCTTTCTTCAACTCGCTTTCTTGTGACCTGGCCGCAACACCGCAGGATGGCTTCAGGCCCTAATCTGGTTCCGGCACGGCACGCTGAGCCTTTGGTTATTTCCTCTTCCTGGTGGGAAATGAGAGTTAAATTTGCCTGTCCAGACACCTCCAGCTAGCCTCTCATTGGTTTTCGCTATTCCTGTTCATCTTCCGCAGAAATTGCAAACTGGACCAAACAGGAGGTTAAAGGGACTGACTCTCCAAGTGGGGAGAGTGTTAGGAAAGCGTCTGGAATGTTGCACCCGAGTACCAGGGGAGGAAAACTGAGACATATTTGAACACGTCTCCCGATCACATGGTTGATCATACTCTAGGTTCCACATGCATGTTTTAGCTGAAGGAAGAATACCTTAAACCTGGGTAGTTGAAACCCGTGGAATGGGTACCATGCAATATGACTTCAAAGGGTCTTCATTTGCTCACCGAACCTCTCCAATCCTATCACTGCTGCGTTTATGCCCCTGTACACATGCTTGATTCTCTTTTGGAGACATAGCAATCCATAGGTTTTAAGATACTTACTAGTCAGGTACATTCTTAGGCGTTTAATATGCGGTGTTGAGTCAATTTCGTTGAGCAAGGAGTAGCTCTTGTCTATTCCATATTTGGCTTAAGGAACTTTATCTGTGCTCATTTCAATCTCTGGTTTTATGCAGCACCCCAACTCACCTTTACCCTTAAGCAAGCATAAGTTGGTTTTCTAAATTTGAGACCCTGTTCTGTTCTGTAATTCAGTTCCTGTGTAGCCAAGTTTACATTCCGTGTATTACTGATATCTTATGATGTTTCTTTTTCTGTGTGACTTACTTCAGTTAGAATCATCATACCTGAATCCACTCATTGTGCTGCTAAGGGCCTGATGACACAGATTTCATTGCTGAGTGATATTGCTTTGTAAGTAAATACCACAACTTCTTTATCCATTTTTCACTTTCTGCGATGTTGAACTTGTACTGTAAACGAGGTTCTTGTAAACAGAGGCGTCCCAAACTTTGGGGTGGCTGTGTCTTTTTGATTTTAATTTCCCTAAGCTATAGGACCATAAGTGGCAGTGCCCTAGGCTCTGTTGCTTTGTTTTTTAGATGTTTCAGGAAACACCATACACTTCTCCCGAGTGTCTGTTGGCAATTTACATCCCGCCCATCAGCATAACAAGGCTCCCAGTTCTCCATGGCCTGTCCTGCCTTTCTGGATTTTACACTTTTTTCAGATGGCCCTTTTGACCGGGGGGAAGTGAGACTTCATTGTAGTGCAGATTTCCTTTGCAAGCTTGCTTGTTTGGCCAAAAAGGGCGTATGCGTTTTTTCCTGAATATATTCAGGAAAAAACGCATACGCCCTTTTTGGCCAAGTGCATCATTGTGGACGTTCTGCCTCTTTTCCTATGCTTTCAATGCAATTCCAGTCTACCTCCTGAAATCGGTTTCCTGCAATTCTGCCCCGCTTTCAAGTCCTCTTGGCAGCCTTACTTCAGTCTATTTTTGGACGATAGCTGTCATTTATAACTCTGCAGGTTTGTGAATTACAGTGCCCCTGAGCTCCTTTCTTCAACTCGCTTTCTTGTGACCTGGCCGCAACACCGCAGGATGGCTTCAGGCCCTAATCTGGTTCCGGCCCGGCATGCTGAGCCTTTGGTTAATTCCTCTTCCTGGTGGGAAATGAGAGTTAAATTTGCCTGTCCAGACACCTCCAGCTAGCCTCTCATTGGTTTTCGCTATTCCTGTTCATCTTCCGCAGAAATTGCAAACTGGGCCAAACAGGAGGTTAAAGGGACTGACTCTCCAAGTGGGGAGAGTGTTAGGAAAGCGTCTGGAATGTTGCACCCGAGTACCAGGGGAGGAAAACTGAGACATATTTGAACACGTCTCCCGATCACATGGTTGATTATACTCTAGGTTCCACATGCATGTTTTAGCTGAAGGAAGAATACCTTAAACCTGGGTAGTTGAAACCCGTGGAATGGGTACCATGCAATATGACTTCAGAGGGTCTTCATTTGCTCACCGCACCTCTCCAATCCTATCACTGCTGCGTTTATGCCCCTGTACACATGCTTGATTCTCTTTCGGAGACATAGCAATCCATAGGTTTTAAGATACTTACAAGTCAGGTACATTCTTAGGCGTTTAATATGCGGTGTTGAGTCCATTTCGTTGAGCAAGGAGTAGCTCTTGTCTATTCCATATTTGGCTTAAGGAACTTTATCTGTGCTCATTTCAATCTCTGGTTTTATGCAGCACCCCAACTCACCTTTACCCTTAAGCAAGCATAAGATGTTTTTCTAAATTTGAGACCCTGTTCTGTTCTGTAATTCAGTTCCTGTGTAGCCAAGTTTGCATTCCGTGTATTACTGATATCTTATGATGTTTCTTTTTCTGTGTGACTTATTTCAGTTAGAATCATCATACCTGAATCCACTCATTGTGCTGCTAAGGGCCTGATGACATAGATTTCATTGCTGAGTGATATTGCTTTGTAAGTGAATACCACAACTTCTTTATCCATTTTTCACTTTCTGCGATGTTGAACTTGTACTGTAAACGAGGTTCTTGTAAACAGAGACGTCCCAAACTTTGGGGTGGCTGTGTCTTTTTGATTTTAATTTCCCTAAGCTATAGGACCATAAGTGGCAGTGCCCTAGGCTCTGTTGCTTTGTTTTTTAGATGTTTCAGGAAACACCATACACTTCTCCCAAGTGTCTGTTGGCAATTTACATCCCGCACATCAGCATAACAAGGCTCCCAGTTCTCAATTGCCTGTTGCCTTTCTGGATTTTACACTTTTTTCAGATGGCCCTTTTGGCCTGGGGGAAGTGAGACTTCATTGTAGTGCAGATTTCCTTTGCAAGCTTGCTTGGTTGGCCAAAAAGGGCGTATGCGTTTTTTCCTGAATATATTCAGGAAAAAACGCATACGCCCTTTTTGGCCAAGTGCATCATTGTGGACGTTCTGCCTCTTTTCCTATGCTTTCAATGCAATTCCAGTCTACCTCCTGAAATCGGTTTCCTGCAATTCTGCCCCGCTTTCAAGTCCTCTTGGCAGCCTTACTTCAGTCTATTTTTGGACGATAGCTGTCATTTATAACTCTGCAGGTTTGTGAATTACAGTGCCCCTGAGCTCCTTTCTTCAACTCGCTTTCTTGTGACCTGGCCGCAACACCGCAGGATGGCTTCAGGCCCTAATCTGGTTCCGGCACGGCACGCTGAGCCTTTGGTTAATTCCTCTTCCTGGTGGGAAATGAGAGTTAAATTTGCCCGTCCAGACACCTCCAGCTAGTCTCTCATTGGTTCTCGCTATTCCTGTTCATCTTCCGCAGAAATTGCAAACTGGGCCAAACAGGAGGTTAAAGACGCTGACTCTCCAAGTGGGGAGAGTGTTAGTAAAGCGTCTGGAATGTTGCACCCGAGTACCAGGGGAGGAAAACTGAGACATATTTGAACACGTCTCCCGTTCACATGGTTGATCATACTTGGGTTCCACATGCATGTTTTAGCTGAAGGAAGAATACCTTAAACCTGGAGAGTTAAGACCCGTGTAATGGGTACCATGCAATATGACTTCAAAGGGTCTTCATTTGCTCACCGAACCTCTCCAATCCTATCACTGCTGCGTTTATGCCCCTGTACACATGCTTGATTCTCTTTCGGAGACATAGCAATCCATAGGTTTTAAGATACTTACTAGTCAGGTACATTCTTAGGCGTTTAATATGCGGTGTTGAGTCAATTTCGTTGAGCAAGGAGTAGCTCTTGTCTATTCCATATTTGGCTTAAGGAACTTTATCTGTGCTCATTTCAATCTCTGGTTTTATGCAGCACCCCAACTCACCTTTACCCTTAAGCAAGCATAAGTTGGTTTTCTAAATTTGAGACCCTGTTCTGTTCTGTAATTCAGTTCCTGTGTAGCCAAGTTTACATTCCGTGTATTACTGATATCTTATGATGTTTCTTTTTCTGTGTGACTTACTTCAGTTAGAATCATCATACCTGAATCCACTCATTGTGCTGCTAAGGGCCTGATGACACAGATTTCATTGCTGAGTGATATTGCTTTGTAAGTAAATACCACAACTTCTTTATCCATTTTTCACTTTCTGCGATGTTGAACTTGTACTGTAAACGAGGTTCTTGTAAACAGAGCCGTTCCAAACTTTGGGGTGGCTGTGTCTTTTTGATTTTAATTTCCCTAAGCTATAGGACCATAAGTGGAAGTGCCCTAGGTTCTGTTGCTTTGTTTTTTAGATGTTTCAGGAAACACCATACACTTCTCCCAAGTGGTTGTTGGCAATTTACATCCCGCCCATCAGCATAACAAGGCTCCCAGTTCTCCATGACCTGTCCTGCCTTTCTGGATTTTACACTTTTTTCAGATGGCCCTTTTGACCGGGGGGAAGTGAGACTTCATTGTAGTGCAGATTTCCTTTGCAAGCTTGCTTGGTTGGCCAAAAAGGGCGTATGCGTTTTTTCCTGAATATATTCAGGAAAAAACGCATACGCCCTTTTTGGCCAAGTGCATCATTGTGGACGTTCTGCCTCTTTTCCTATGCTTTCAATGCAATTCCAGTCTACCTCCTGAAATCGGTTTCCTGCAATTCTGCCCCGCTTTCAAGTCCTCTTGGCAGCCTTACTTCAGTCTATTTTTGGACGATAGCTGTCATTTATAACTCTGCAGGTTTGTGAATTACAGTGCCCCTGAGCTCCTTTCTTCAACTCGCTTTCTTGTGACCTGGCCGCAACACCGCAGGATGGCTTCAGGCCCTAATCTGGTTCCGGCACGGCACGCTGATCCTTTGGTTATTTCCTCTTCCTGGTGGGAAATGAGAGTTAAATTTGCCCGTCCAGACACCTCCAGCTAGTCTCTCATTGGTTCTCGCTATTCCTGTTCATCTTCCGCAGAAATTGCAAACTGGGCCAAACAGGAGGTTAAAGGGACTGACTCTCCAAGTGGGGAGAGTGTTAGGAAAGCGTCTGGAATGTTGCACCCGAGTACCAGGGGAGGAAAACTGAGACATATTTGAACACGTCTCCCGATCACATGGTTGATCATACTCTAGGTTCCACATGCATGTTTTAGCTGAAGGAAGAATACCTTAAACCTGGGTAGTTGAAACCCGTGGAATGGGTACCATGAAATATGACTTCAAAGGGTCTTCATTTGCTCACCGAACCTCTCCAATCCTATCACTGCTGCGTTTATGCCCCTGTACACATGCTTGATTCTCTTTCGGAGACATAGCAATCCATAGGTTTTAAGATACTTACTAGTCAGGTACATTCTTAGGCGTTTAATATGCGGTGTTGAGTCAATTTCGTTGAGCAAGGAGTAGCTCTTGTCTATTCCATATTTGGCTTAAGGAACTTTATCTGTGCTCATTTCAATCTCTGGTTTTATGCAGCACCCCAACTCACCTTTACCCTTAAGCAAGCATAAGTTGGTTTTCTAAATTTGAGACCCTGTTCTGTTCTGTAATTCAGTTCCTGTGTAGCCAAGTTTACATTCCGTGTATTACTGATATCTTATGATGTTTCTTTTTCTGTGTGACTTACTTCAGTTAGAATCATCATACCTGAATCCACTCATTGTGCTGCTAAGGGCCTGATGACACAGATTTCATTGCTGAGTGATATTGCTTTGTAAGTAAATACCACAACTTCTTTATCCATTTTTCACTTTCTGCGATGTTGAACTTGTACTGTAAACGAGGTTCTTGTAAACAGAGCCATTCCAAACTTTGGGGTGGCTGTGTCTTTTTGATTTTAATTTCCCTAAGCTATAGGACCATAAGTGGAAGTGCCCTAGGTTCTGTTGCTTTGTTTTTTAGATGTTTCAGGAAACACCATACACTTCTCCCAAGTGTCTGTTGGCAATTTACATCCCGCCCATCAGCATAACAAGGCTCCCAGTTCTCCATGACCTGTCCTGCCTTTCTGGATTTTACACTTTTTTCAGATGGCCCTTTTGACCGGGGGGAAGTGAGACTTCATTGTAGTGCAGATTTCCTTTGCAAGCTTGCTTGGTTGGCCAAAAAGGGCGTATGCGTTTTTTCCTGAATATATTCAGGAAAAAACGCATACGCCCTTTTTGGCCAAGTGCATCATTGTGGACGTTCTGCCTCTTTTCCTATGCTTTCAATGCAATTCCAGTCTACCTCCTGAAATCGGTTTCCTGCAATTCTGCCCCGCTTTCAAGTCCTCTTGGCAGCCTTACTTCAGTCTATGTTTGGACGATAGCTGTCATTTATAACTCTGCAGGTTTGTGAATTACAGTGCCCCTGAGCTCCTTTCTTCAACTCGCTTTCTTGTGACCTGGCCGCAACTCCGCAGGATGGCTTCAGGCCCTAATCTGGTTCCGGCCCGGCATGCTGAGCCTTTGGTTAATTCCTCTTCCTGGTGGGAAATGAGAGTTGAATTTGCCCGTCCAGACACCTCCAGCTAGCCTCTCATTGGTTCTCGCTATTCCTGTTCATCTTCCGCAGAAATTGCAAACTGGGCCAAACAGGAGGTTAAAGGGACTGACTCTCCAAGTCGGGAGAGTGTTAGTAAAGCATCTGGAATGTTGCACCCGAGTACCAGGGGAGGAAAACTGAGACATATTTGAACACGTCTCCCGTTCACATGGTTGATCATACTCTGGGTTCCACATGCATGTTTTAGCTGAAGGAAGAATACCTTAAACCTGGAGAGTTAAGACCCGTGTAATGGGTACCATGCAATTTGACTTCAAAGGGTCTTCATTTGCTCACCGAACCTCTCCAATCCTATCAATGCTGCGTTTATGCCCCTGTACACATGCTTGATTCTCTTTCGGAGACATAGCAATCCATAGGTTTTAAGATACTTACTAGTCAGGTACATTCTTAGACTTTTAATATGGGGTGTTGAGTCCATTACATTGAGCAAGGAGTAGCTCTTGTCTATTCCATATTTGGCTTAAGGAACTTTATCTGTGCTCATTTCAATCTCTGGTTTTATGCAGCACCCCAACTCACCTTTACCCTTAAGCAAGCATAAGTTGGTTTTCTAAATTTGAGACCCTGTTCTGTTCTGTAATTCAGTTCCTGTGTAGCCAAGTTTACATTCCGTGTATTACTGATATCTTATGATGTTTCTTTTTCTGTGTGACTTATTTCAGTTAGAATCATCATACCTGAATCCACTCATTGTGCTGCTAATGGCCTGATGACACAGATTTCATTGCTGAGTGATATTGCTTTGTAAGTAAATACCACAACTTCTTTATCCATTTTTCACTTTCTGCGATGTTGAACTTGTACTGTAAACGAGGTTCTTGTAAACAGAGCCATTCCAAACTTTGGGGTGGCTGTGTCTTTTTGATTTTAATTTCCCTAAGCTATAGGACCATAAGTGGAAGTGCCCTAGGTTCTGTTGCTTTGTTTTTTAGATGTTTCAGGAAACACCATACACTTCTCCCGAGTGGTTGTTGGCAATTTACATCCCGCCCATCAGCATAACAAGGCTCACAGTTCTCCATGGCCTGTCCTGCCTTTCTGGAGTTTACACATTTTTCAGATGGCCCTTTTGACCGGGGGGAAGTGAGACTTCATTGTAGTGCAGATTTCTTTGCAAGTTTGCTTGGTTGGCCAAAAAGCGCGTATGCGTTTTTTCCTGAATATATTCAGGAAAAAACGCATACACCCTTTTTGGCCAAGTGCATCATTGTGGACGTTCTGCCTCTTTTCCTATGCTTTCAATGCAATTCCAGTCTACCTCCTGAAATCGGTTTCCTGCAATTCTGCCCCGCTTTCAAGTCCTCTTGGCAGCCTTACTTCAGTCTATTTTTGGACGATAGCTGTCATTTATAACTCTGCAGGTTTGTGAATTACAGTGCCCCTGAGCTCCTTTCTTCAACTCGCTTTCTTGTGACCTGGCCGCAACACCGCAGGATGGCTTCAGGCCCTAATCTGGTTCCGGCACGGCACGCTGAGCCTTTGGTTAATTCCTCTTCCTGGTGGGAAATGAGAATTAAATTTGCCCGTTCAGACACCTCCAGCTAGCCTCTCATTGGTTCTCGCTATTCCTGTTCATCTTCCGCAGAAATTGCAAACTGGGCCAAACAGGAGGTTAAAGGGACTGACTCTCCAAGTCGGGAGAGTGTTAGTAAAGTGTCTGGAATGTTGCACCCGAGTACCAGGGTACGAAAACTGAGACATATTTGAACACGTCTCCCGATCACATGGTTGATCATACTCTAGGTTCCACATGCATGTTTTAGCTGAAGGAAGAATAACTTAAACCTGGGTAGTTGAAACCCGTGGAATGGGTACCATGCAATATGACTTCAAAGGGTCTTCATTTGCTCACCGAACCTCTCCAATCCTATCACTGCTGCGTTTATGCCCCTGTACACATGCTTGATTCTCTTTCGGAGACATAGCAATCCATAGGTTTTAAGATACTTACTAGTCAGGTACATTCTTAGGCGTTTAATATGGGGTGTTGAGTCCATTTCGTTGAGCAAGGAGTAGCTCTTGTCTATTCCATATTTGGCTTAAGGAACTTTATCTGTGCTCATTTCAATCTCTGGTTTTATGCAGCACCTCAACTCTCCTTTACCCTTAAGCAAGAATAAGTTGGTTTTCTAAATTTGAGACCCTGTTCTGTTCTGTAATTCAGTTCCTGTGTAGCCAAGTTTACATTCCGTGTATTACTGATATCTTATGATGTTTCTTTTTCTGTGTGACTTATTTCAGTTAGAATCATCATACCTGAATCCACTCATTGTGCTGCTAAGGGCCTGATGACACAGATTTCATTGCTGAGTGATATTGCTTTGTAAGTAAATACCACAACTTCTTTATCCATTTTTCACTTTCTGCGATGTTGAACTTGTACTGTAAACGAGGTTCTTGTAAACAGAGCTTTTCCAAACTTTGGGGTGGCTGTGTCTTTTTGATTTTAAATTCCCTAAGCTATACGACCATAAGTGGAAGTGCCCTAGGCTCTGTTGCTTTGTTTTTTAGATGTTTCAGGAAACACCATACACTTCTCCTGAGTGTCTGTTGGCAATTTACATCCCGCCCATCAGCATAACAAGGCTCCCAGTTCTCCATGGCCTGTCCTGCCTTTCTGGATTTTACACTTTTTTCAGATGGCCCTTTTGACCGGGGGGAAGTGAGACTTCATTGTAGTGCAGATTTCCTTTGCAAGCTTGCTGGCTTGGCCAAAAAGGGCGTATGCGTTTTTTCCTGAATATATTCAGGAAAAAACGCATACGCCCTTTTTGGCCAAGTGCATCATTGTGGACGTTCTGCCTCTTTTCCTATGCTTTCAATGCAATTCCAGTCTACCTCCTGAAATCGGTTTCCTGCAATTCTGCCCCGCTTTCAAGTCCTCTTGGCAGCCTTACTTCAGTCTATTTTTGGATGATAGCTGTCATTTATAACTCTGCAGGTTTGTGAATTACAGTGCCCCTGAGCTCCTTTCTTCAACTTGCTTTCTTGTGCCCTGGCCGCAACACCGCAGGATGGCTTCAGGCGCTAATCTGGTTCCGGCACGGCACGCTGAGCCTTTGGTTAATTCCTCTTCCTGGTGGGAAATGAGAGTTAAATTTGCCCGTCCAGACACCTCCAGCTAGTCTCTCATTGGTTCTCGCTATTCCTGTTCATCTTCCGCAGAAATTGCAAATTGGGCCAAACAGGATGTTAAAGGCGCTGACTCTCCAAGTGGGGAGAGTGTTAGTAAAGCGTCTGGAATGTTGCACCCGAGTACCAGGGGAGGAAAACTGAGACATATTTGAACACGTCTCCCGTTCACATGGTTGATCATACTCTGGGTTCCACATGCATGTTTTAGCTGAAGGAAGAATACCTTAAACCTGGAGAGTTAAGACCCGTGTAATGGGTACCATGCAATATGACTTCAAAGGGTCTTCATTTGCTCACCGAACCTCTCCAATCCTATCACTGCTGCGTTTATGCCCCTGTACACATGCTTGATTCTCTTTCGGAGACATAGCAATCCATAGGTTTTAAGATACTTACTAGTCAGGTACATTCTTAGACTTTTAATATGGGGTGTTGAGTCCATTACATTGAGCAAGGAGTAGCTCTTGTCTATTCCATATTTGGCTTAAGGAACTTTATCTGTGCTCATTTCAATCTCTGGTTTTATGCAGCACCCCAACTCACCTTTACCCTTAAGCAAGCATAAGTTGGTTTTCTAAATTTGAGACCCTGTTCTGTTCTGTAATTCAGTTCCTGTGTAGCCAAGTTTACATTCCGTGTATTACTGATATCTTATGATGTTTCTTTTTCTGTGTGACTTATTTCAGTTAGAATCATCATACCTGAATCCACTCATTGTGCTGCTAAGGGCCTGATGACACAGATTTCATTGCTGAGTGATATTGCTTTGTAAGTAAATACCACAACTTCTTTATCCATTTTTCACTTTCTGCGATGTTGAACTTGTACTGTAAACGAGGTTCTTGTAAACAGAGCCGTTCCAAACTTTGGGGTGGCTGTGTCTTTTTGATTTTAATTTCCCTAAGCTATAGGACCATAAGTGGAAGTGCCCTAGGTTCTGTTGCTTTGTTTTTTAGATGTTTCAGGAAACACCATACACTTCTCCCGAGTGGTTGTTGGCAATTTACATCCCGCCCATCAGCATAACAAGGCTCACAGTTCTCCATGGCCTGTCCTGCCTTTCTGGATTTTACACTTTTTTCAGATGGCCCTTTTGACCAGGGGGAAGTGAGACTTCATTGTAGTGCAGATTTCCTTTGCAAGCTTGCTTGGTTGGCCAAAAAGGGCGTATGCGTTTTTTCCTGAATATATTCAGGAAAAAACGCATACGCCCTTTTTGGCCAAGTGCATCATTGTGGACGTTCTGCCTCTTTTCCTATGCTTTCAATGCAATTCCAGTCTACCTCCTGAAATCGGTTTCCTGCAATTCTGCCCCGCTTTCAAGTCCTCTTGGCAGCCTTACTTCAGTCTATTTTTGGACGATAGCTGTCATTTATAACTCTGCAGGTTTGTGAATTACAGTGCCCCTGAGCTCCTTTCTTCAACTCGCTTTCTTGTGACCTGGCCGCAACACCGCAGGATGGCTTCAGGCCCTAATCAGTTTCCGGCCCGGAATGCTGAGCCTTTGGTTAATTCCTCTTCCTGGTGGGAAATGAGAGTTAAATTTGCCCATCCAGACACCTCCAGCTAGCCTCTCATTCGTTTTCGCTATTCCTGTTCATCTTCCGCAGAAATTGCAAACTGGGCCAAACAGGAGGTTAAAGGGACTGACTCTCCAAGTGGGGAGAGTGTTAGTAAAGCGTCTGGAATGTTGCACCCGAGTACCAGGGGAGGAAAACTGAGACATATTTGAACACGTCTCCTGATCACATGGTTGATCATACTCTAGGTTCCACATGCATGTTTTAGCTGAAGGAAGAATACCTTAAACCTGGGTAGTTGAAACCCGTGGAATGGGTACCATGCAATATGACTTCAAAGGGTCTTCATTTGCTCACCGCACCTCTCCAATCCTATCACTGCTGCGTTTATGCCCCTGTACACATGCTTGATTCTCTTTCGGAGACATAGCAATCCATAGGTTTTACGATACTTACTAGTCAGGTACATTCTTAGGCGTTTAATATGCGGTGTTGAGTCCATTTCATTGAGCAAGGAGTAGCTCTTGTCTATTCCATATTTGACTTAAGGAACTTTATCTGTGCTCATTTCAATCTCTGGTTTTATGCAGCACCCCAACTCACCTTTACCCTTAAGCAAGCATAAGTTGGTTTTCTAAATTTGAGACCCTGTTCTGTTCTGTAATTCAGTTCCTGTGTAGCCAAGTTTACATTCCGTGTATTACTGATATCTTATGATGTTTCTTTTTCTGTGTGACTTATTTCAGTTAGAATCATCATACCTGAATCCACTCATTGTGATGCTAAGGGCCTGATGACATAGATTTCATTGCTGAGTGATATTGCTTTGTAAGTAAATACCACAACTTCTTTATCCATTTTTCACTTTCTGCGATGTTGAACTTGTACTGTAAACGAGGTTCTTGTAAACAGAGCCGTTCCAAACTTTGGGGTGGCTGTGTCTTTTTGATTTTAATTTCCCTAAGCTATAGGACCATAAGTGGCAGTGCCCTAGGCTCTGTTGCTTTGTTTTTTAGATGTTTCAGGAAACACCATACACTTCTCCCGAGTGTCTGTTGGCAATTTACATCCCGCCCATCAGCATAACAAGGCTCCCAGTTCTCCATGGCCTGTCCTGCCTTTCTGGATTTTACACTTTTTTCAGATGGCCCTTTTGACCGGGGGGAAGTGAGACTTCATTGTAGTGCAGATTTCCTTTGCAAGCTTGCTTGGTTGGCCAAAAAGGGCGTATGCGTTTTTTCCTGAATATATTCAGGAAAAAACGCATACGCCCTTTTTAGCCAAGTGCATCATTGTGGACGTTCTGCCTCTTTTCCTATGCTTTCAATGCAATTCCAGTCTACCTCCTGAAATCGGTTTCCTGCAATTCTGCCCCGCTTTCAAGTCCTCTTGGCAGCCTTACTTCAGTCTATTTTTGGATGATAGCTGTCATTTATAACTCTGCAGGTTTGTGAATTACAGTGCCCATGAGCTCCTTTCTTCAACTCGCTTTCTTGTGACCTGGCCGCAACACCGCAGGATGGCTTCAGGCTCTAATCAGGTTCCGGCCCGGCATGCTGAGCCTTTGGTTAATTCCTCTTCCTGGTGGGAAATGAGAGTTAAATTTGCCCGTCCAGACACCTCCAGCTAGCCTCTCATTGGTTCTCACTATTCCTGTTCATCTTCCGCAGAAATTGCAAACTGGGCCAAACAGGAGGTTAAAGGGACTGACTCTCCAAGTGGGGAGAGTGTTAGTAAAGCGTCTGGAATGTTGCACCCGAATACCAGGGGAGGAAAACTGAGAAATATTTGAACACGTCTCCCGATCACATGGTTGATCATACTCTAGGTTCCACATGCATGTTTTAGCTGAAGGAAGAATACCTTAAACCTGGGTAGTTGAAACCCGTGGAATGGGTACCATGCAATATGACTTCAAAGGGTCTTCATTTGCTCACCGCACCTCTCCAATCCTATCACTGCTGCGTTTATGCCCCTGTACACATGCTTGATTCTCTTTCGGAGACATAGCAATCCATAGGTTTTACGATACTTACTAGTCAGGTACATTCTTAGGCGTTTAATATGCGGTGTTGAGTCCATTTCATTGAGCAAGGAGTAGCTCTTGTCTATTCCATATTTGACTTAAGGAACTTTATCTGTGCTCATTTCAATCTCTGGTTTTATACAGCACCCCAACTCACCTTTACCCTTAAGCAAGCATAAGTTGGTTTTCTAAATTTGAGACTCTGTTCTGTTCTGTAATTCAGTTCCTGTGTAGCCAAGTTTACATTCCGTGTATTACTGATATCTTATGATGTTTCTTTTTCTGTGTGACTTATTTCAGTTAGAATAATCATACCTGAATCCACTCATTGTGATGCTAAGGGCCTGATGACATAGATTTCATTGCTGAGTGATATTGCTTTGTAAGTAAATACCACAACTTCTTTATCCATTTTTCACTTTCTGCGATGTTGAACTTGTACTGTAAACGAGGTTCTTGTAAACAGAGCCGTTCCAAACTTTGGGGTGGCTGTGTCTTTTTGATTTTAATTTCCCTAAGCTATAGGACCATAAGTGGCAGTGCCCTAGGCTCTGTTGCTTTGTTTTTTAGATGTTTCAGGAAACACCATACACTTCTCCCGAGTGTCTGTTGGCAATTTACATCCCGCCCATCAGCATAACAAGGCTCCCAGTTCTCCATGGCCTGTCCTGCCTTTCTGGATTTTACACTTTTTTCAGATGGCCCTTTTGACCGGGGGGAAGTGAGACTTCATTGTAGTGCAGATTTCCTTTGCAAGCTTGCTTGGTTGGCCAAAAAGTGCGTATGCGTTTTTTCCTGAATATATTCAGGAAAAAACGCATACGCCCTTTTTAGCCAAGTGCATCATTGTGGACGTTCTGCCTCTTTTCCTATGCTTTCAATGCAATTCCAGTCTACCTCCTGAAATCGGTTTCCTGCAATTCTGCCCCGCTTTCAAGTCCTCTTGGCAGCCTTACTTCAGTCTATTTTTGGATGATAGCTGTCATTTATAACTCTGCAGGTTTGTGAATTACAGTGCCCCTGAGCTCCTTTCTTCAACTCGCTTTCTTGTGACCTGGCCGCAACACCGCAGGATGGCTTCAGGCCCTAATCAGGTTCCGGCCCGGCATGCTGAGCCTTTGGTTAATTCCTCTTCCTGGTGGGAAATGAGAGTTAAATTTGCCCGTCCAGACACCTCCAGCTAACCTCTCATTGGTTCTCGCTATTCCTGTTCATCTTCCGCAGAAATTGCAAACTGGGCCAAACAGGAGGTTAAAGGGACTGACTCTCCAAGTGGGGAGAGTGTTAGTAAAGCGTCTGGAATGTTGCACCCGAGTACCAGGGGAGGAAAACTGAGACATATTTGAACACGTCTCCCGATCACATGGTTGATCATACTCTAGGTTCCACATGCATGTTTTAGCTGAAGGAAGAATACCTTAAACCTGGGTAGTTGAAACCCGTGGAATGGGTACCATGCAATATGACTTCAAAGGGTCTTCATTTGCTCACCGAACCTCTCCAATCCTATCACTGCTGCGTTTATGCCCCTGTACACATGCTTGATTCTCTTTCGGAGACATAGCAATCCATAGGTTTTACGATACTTACTAGTCAGGTACATTCTTAGGCGTTTAATATGCGGTGTTGAGTCCATTTCGTTGAGCAAGGAGTAGCTCTTGTCTATTCCATATTTGGCTTAAGGAACTTTATCTGTGCTCATTTCAATCTCTGGTTTTATGCAGCACCCCAACTCACCTTTACCCTTAAGCAAGCATAAGTTGGTTTTCTAAATTTGAGACCCTGTTCTGTTCTGTAATTCAGTTCCTGTGTAGCCAAGTTTACATTCCGTGTATTACTGATATCTTATGATGTTTCTTTTTCTGTGTGACTTATTTCAGTTAGAATCATCATACCTGAATCCACTCATTGTGATGCTAAGGGCCTGATGACATAGATTTCATTGCTGAGTGATATTGCTTTGTAAGTAAATACCACAACTTCTTTATCCATTTTTCACTTTCTGCGATGTTGAACTTGTACTGTAAACGAGGTTCTTGTAAACAGAGGCGTCCCAAACTTTGGGGTGGCTGTGTCTTTTTGATTTTAATTTCCCTAAGCTATAGGACCATAAGTGGCAGTGCCCTAGGCTCTGTTGCTTTGTTTTTTAGATGTTTCAGGAAACACCATACACTTCTCCCGAGTGTCTGTTGGCAATTTACATCCCGCCCATCAGCATAACAAGGCTCCCAGTTCTCCATGGCCTGTCCTGCCTTTCTGGATTTTACACTTTTTTCAGATGGCCCTTTTGACCGGGGGGAAGTGAGACTTCATTGTAGTGCAGATTTCCTTTGCAAGCTTGCTTGGTTGGCCAAAAAGGGCGTATGCGTTTTTTCCTGAATATATTCAGGAAAAAACGCATACGCCCTTTTTGGCCAAGTGCATCATTGTGGACGTTCTGCCTCTTTTCCTATGCTTTCAATGCAATTCCAGTCTACCTCCTGAAATCGGTTTCCTGCAATTCTGCCCTGCTTTCAAGTCCTCTTGGCAGCCTTACTTCAGTCTATTTTTGGACGATAGCTGTCATTTATAACTCTGCAGGTTTGTGAATTACAGTGCCCCTGAGCTCCTTTCTTCAACTCGCTTTCTTTTGAGCTGGCCGCAACACCGCAGGATGGCTTCAGACCCTAATCTGGTTCCGGCCCGGCATGCTGAGCCTTTGGTTAATTCCTCTTCCTGGTGGGAAATGAGAGTTAAATTTGCCTGTCCAGACACCTCCAGCTAGCCTCTCATTGGTTTTCGCTATTCCTGTTCATCTTCCGCAGAAATTGCAAACTGGGCCAAACAGGAGGTTAAAGGGACTGACTCTCCAAGTGGGGAGAGTGTTAGGAAAGCGTCTGGAATGTTGCACCCGAGTACCAGGGGAGGAAAACTGAGACATATTTGAACACGTCTCCCGATCACATGGTTGATCATACTCTAGGTTCCACATGCATGTTTTAGCTGAAGGAAGAATACCTTAAACCTGGGTAGTTGAAACCCGTGGAATGGGTACCATGCCATATGACTTCAAAGGGTCTTCATTTGCTCACCGAACCTCTCCAATCCTATCACTGCTGCGTTTATGCCCCTGTACACATGCTTGATTCTCTTTCGGAGACATAGCAATCCATAGGTTTTAAGATACTTACTAGTCAGGTACATTCTTAGGCGTTTAATATGCGGTGTTGAGTCCATTTCGTTGAGCAAGGAGTAGCTCTTGTCTATTCCATATTTGGCTTAAGGAACTTTATCTGTGCTCATTTCAATCTCTGGTTTTATGCAGCACCCCAACTCACCTTTACCCTTAAGCAAGCATAAGTTGGTTTTCTAAATTTGAGACCCTGTTCTGTTCTGTAATTCAGTTCCTGTGTAGCCAAGTTTACATTCCGTGTATTACTGATATCTTATGATGTTTCTTTTTCTGTGTGACTTACTTCAGTTAGAATCATCATACCTGAATCCACTCATTGTGCTGCTAAGGGCCTGATGACACAGATTTCATTGCTGAGTGATATTGCTTTGTAAGTAAATACCACAACTTCTTTATCCATTTTTCACTTTCTGCGATGTTGAACTTGTACTGTAAACGAGGTTCTTGTAAACAGAGCCGTTCCAAACTTTGGGGTGGCTGTGTCTTTTTGATTTTAATTTCCCTAAGCTATAGGACCATAAGTGGAAGTGCCCTAGGTTCTGTTGCTTTGTTTTTTAGATGTTTCAGGAAACACCATACACTTCTCCCAAGTGGTTGTTGGCAATTTACATCCCGCCCATCAGCATAACAAGGCTCCCAGTTCTCCATGACCTGTCCTGCCT
The DNA here is from genome assembly GCF_951394435.1 of Stenella coeruleoalba. Classification (NCBI taxonomy): domain Eukaryota; kingdom Metazoa; phylum Chordata; class Mammalia; order Artiodactyla; family Delphinidae; genus Stenella; species Stenella coeruleoalba. The sequence continues at coordinate 134,828 of NW_027646229.1, read as the reverse complement.
TTCTGGATTTTACACTTTTTTCAGATGGCCCTTTTGACCGGGGGGAAGTGAGACTTCATTGTAGTGCAGATTTCCTTTGCAAGCTTGCTTGGTTGGCCAAAAAGGGCGTATGCGTTTTTTCCTGAATATATTCAGGAAAAAACGCATACGCCCTTTTTGGCCAAGTGCATCATTGTGGACGTTCTGCCTCTTTTCCTATGCTTTCAATGCAATTCCAGTCTACCTCCTGAAATCGGTTTCCTGCAATTCTGCCCCGCTTTCAAGTCCTCTTGGCAGCCTTACTTCAGTCTATTTTTGGACGATAGATGTCATTTATAACTCTGCAGGTTTGTGAATTACAGTGCCCCTGAGCTCCTTTCTTCAACTCGCTTTCTTGTGACCTGGCCGCAACACCGCAGGATGGCTTCAGGCCCTAATCTGGTTCCGGCACGGCACGCTGAGCCTTTGGTTATTTCCTCTTCCTGGTGGGAAATGAGAGTTAAATTTGCCTGTCCAGACACCTCCAGCTAGCCTCTCATTGGTTTTCGCTATTCCTGTTCATCTTCCGCAGAAATTGCAAACTGGACCAAACAGGAGGTTAAAGGGACTGACTCTCCAAGTGGGGAGAGTGTTAGGAAAGCGTCTGGAATGTTGCACCCGAGTACCAGGGGAGGAAAACTGAGAGATATTTGAACACGTCTCCCGATCACATGGTTGATCATACTCTAGGTTCCACATGCATGTTTTAGCTGAAGGAAGAATACCTTAAACCTGGGTAGTTGAAACCCGTGGAATGGGTACCATGCAATATGACTTCAAAGGGTCTTCATTTGCTCACCGAACCTCTCCAATCCTATCACTGCTGCGTTTATGCCCCTGTACACATGCTTGATTCTCTTTTGGAGACATAGCAATCCATAGGTTTTAAGATACTTACTAGTCAGGTACATTCTTAGGCGTTTAATATGCGGTGTTGAGTCAATTTCGTTGAGCAAGGAGTAGCTCTTGTCTATTCCATATTTGGCTTAAGGAACTTTATCTGTGCTCATTTCAATCTCTGGTTTTATGCAGCACCCCAACTCACCTTTACCCTTAAGCAAGCATAAGTTGGTTTTCTAAATTTGAGACCCTGTTCTGTTCTGTAATTCAGTTCCTGTGTAGCCAAGTTTACATTCCGTGTATTACTGATATCTTATGATGTTTCTTTTTCTGTGTGACTTACTTCAGTTAGAATCATCATACCTGAATCCACTCATTGTGCTGCTAAGGGCCTGATGACACAGATTTCATTGCTGAGTGATATTGCTTTGTAAGTAAATACCACAACTTCTTTATCCATTTTTCACTTTCTGCGATGTTGAACTTGTACTGTAAACGAGGTTCTTGTAAACAGAGGCGTCCCAAACTTTGGGGTGGCTGTGTCTTTTTGATTTTAATTTCCCTAAGCTATAGGACCATAAGTGGCAGTGCCCTAGGCTCTGTTGCTTTGTTTTTTAGATGTTTCAGGAAACACCATACACTTCTCCCGAGTGTCTGTTGGCAATTTACATCCCGCCCATCAGCATAACAAGGCTCCCAGTTCTCCATGGCCTGTCCTGCCTTTCTGGATTTTACACTTTTTTCAGATGGCCCTTTTGACCGGGGGGAAGTGAGACTTCATTGTAGTGCAGATTTCCTTTGCAAGCTTGCTTGTTTGGCCAAAAAGGGCGTATGCGTTTTTTCCTGAATATATTCAGGAAAAAACGCATACGCCCTTTTTGGCCAAGTGCATCATTGTGGACGTTCTGCCTCTTTTCCTATGCTTTCAATGCAATTCCAGTCTACCTCCTGAAATCGGTTTCCTGCAATTCTGCCCCGCTTTCAAGTCCTCTTGGCAGCCTTACTTCAGTCTATTTTTGGACGATAGCTGTCATTTATAACTCTGCAGGTTTGTGAATTACAGTGCCCCTGAGCTCCTTTCTTCAACTCGCTTTCTTGTGACCTGGCCGCAACACCGCAGGATGGCTTCAGGCCCTAATCTGGTTCCGGCCCGGCATGCTGAGCCTTTGGTTAATTCCTCTTCCTGGTGGGAAATGAGAGTTAAATTTGCCTGTCCAGACACCTCCAGCTAGCCTCTCATTGGTTTTCGCTATTCCTGTTCATCTTCCGCAGAAATTGCAAACTGGGCCAAACAGGAGGTTAAAGGGACTGACTCTCCAAGTGGGGAGAGTGTTAGGAAAGCGTCTGGAATGTTGCACCCGAGTACCAGGGGAGGAAAACTGAGACATATTTGAACACGTCTCCCGATCACATGGTTGATTATACTCTAGGTTCCACATGCATGTTTTAGCTGAAGGAAGAATACCTTAAACCTGGGTAGTTGAAACCCGTGGAATGGGTACCATGCAATATGACTTCAGAGGGTCTTCATTTGCTCACCGCACCTCTCCAATCCTATCACTGCTGCGTTTATGCCCCTGTACACATGCTTGATTCTCTTTCGGAGACATAGCAATCCATAGGTTTTAAGATACTTACAAGTCAGGTACATTCTTAGGCGTTTAATATGCGGTGTTGAGTCCATTTCGTTGAGCAAGGAGTAGCTCTTGTCTATTCCATATTTGGCTTAAGGAACTTTATCTGTGCTCATTTCAATCTCTGGTTTTATGCAGCACCCCAACTCACCTTTACCCTTAAGCAAGCATAAGATGTTTTTCTAAATTTGAGACCCTGTTCTGTTCTGTAATTCAGTTCCTGTGTAGCCAAGTTTGCATTCCGTGTATTACTGATATCTTATGATGTTTCTTTTTCTGTGTGACTTATTTCAGTTAGAATCATCATACCTGAATCCACTCATTGTGCTGCTAAGGGCCTGATGACATAGATTTCATTGCTGAGTGATATTGCTTTGTAAGTGAATACCACAACTTCTTTATCCATTTTTCACTTTCTGCGATGTTGAACTTGTACTGTAAACGAGGTTCTTGTAAACAGAGACGTCCCAAACTTTGGGGTGGCTGTGTCTTTTTGATTTTAATTTCCCTAAGCTATAGGACCATAAGTGGCAGTGCCCTAGGCTCTGTTGCTTTGTTTTTTAGATGTTTCAGGAAACACCATACACTTCTCCCAAGTGTCTGTTGGCAATTTACATCCCGCACATCAGCATAACAAGGCTCCCAGTTCTCAATTGCCTGTTGCCTTTCTGGATTTTACACTTTTTTCAGATGGCCCTTTTGGCCTGGGGGAAGTGAGACTTCATTGTAGTGCAGATTTCCTTTGCAAGCTTGCTTGGTTGGCCAAAAAGGGCGTATGCGTTTTTTCCTGAATATATTCAGGAAAAAACGCATACGCCCTTTTTGGCCAAGTGCATCATTGTGGACGTTCTGCCTCTTTTCCTATGCTTTCAATGCAATTCCAGTCTACCTCCTGAAATCGGTTTCCTGCAATTCTGCCCCGCTTTCAAGTCCTCTTGGCAGCCTTACTTCAGTCTATTTTTGGACGATAGCTGTCATTTATAACTCTGCAGGTTTGTGAATTACAGTGCCCCTGAGCTCCTTTCTTCAACTCGCTTTCTTGTGACCTGGCCGCAACACCGCAGGATGGCTTCAGGCCCTAATCTGGTTCCGGCACGGCACGCTGAGCCTTTGGTTAATTCCTCTTCCTGGTGGGAAATGAGAGTTAAATTTGCCCGTCCAGACACCTCCAGCTAGTCTCTCATTGGTTCTCGCTATTCCTGTTCATCTTCCGCAGAAATTGCAAACTGGGCCAAACAGGAGGTTAAAGACGCTGACTCTCCAAGTGGGGAGAGTGTTAGTAAAGCGTCTGGAATGTTGCACCCGAGTACCAGGGGAGGAAAACTGAGACATATTTGAACACGTCTCCCGTTCACATGGTTGATCATACTTGGGTTCCACATGCATGTTTTAGCTGAAGGAAGAATACCTTAAACCTGGAGAGTTAAGACCCGTGTAATGGGTACCATGCAATATGACTTCAAAGGGTCTTCATTTGCTCACCGAACCTCTCCAATCCTATCACTGCTGCGTTTATGCCCCTGTACACATGCTTGATTCTCTTTCGGAGACATAGCAATCCATAGGTTTTAAGATACTTACTAGTCAGGTACATTCTTAGGCGTTTAATATGCGGTGTTGAGTCAATTTCGTTGAGCAAGGAGTAGCTCTTGTCTATTCCATATTTGGCTTAAGGAACTTTATCTGTGCTCATTTCAATCTCTGGTTTTATGCAGCACCCCAACTCACCTTTACCCTTAAGCAAGCATAAGTTGGTTTTCTAAATTTGAGACCCTGTTCTGTTCTGTAATTCAGTTCCTGTGTAGCCAAGTTTACATTCCGTGTATTACTGATATCTTATGATGTTTCTTTTTCTGTGTGACTTACTTCAGTTAGAATCATCATACCTGAATCCACTCATTGTGCTGCTAAGGGCCTGATGACACAGATTTCATTGCTGAGTGATATTGCTTTGTAAGTAAATACCACAACTTCTTTATCCATTTTTCACTTTCTGCGATGTTGAACTTGTACTGTAAACGAGGTTCTTGTAAACAGAGCCGTTCCAAACTTTGGGGTGGCTGTGTCTTTTTGATTTTAATTTCCCTAAGCTATAGGACCATAAGTGGAAGTGCCCTAGGTTCTGTTGCTTTGTTTTTTAGATGTTTCAGGAAACACCATACACTTCTCCCAAGTGGTTGTTGGCAATTTACATCCCGCCCATCAGCATAACAAGGCTCCCAGTTCTCCATGACCTGTCCTGCCTTTCTGGATTTTACACTTTTTTCAGATGGCCCTTTTGACCGGGGGGAAGTGAGACTTCATTGTAGTGCAGATTTCCTTTGCAAGCTTGCTTGGTTGGCCAAAAAGGGCGTATGCGTTTTTTCCTGAATATATTCAGGAAAAAACGCATACGCCCTTTTTGGCCAAGTGCATCATTGTGGACGTTCTGCCTCTTTTCCTATGCTTTCAATGCAATTCCAGTCTACCTCCTGAAATCGGTTTCCTGCAATTCTGCCCCGCTTTCAAGTCCTCTTGGCAGCCTTACTTCAGTCTATTTTTGGACGATAGCTGTCATTTATAACTCTGCAGGTTTGTGAATTACAGTGCCCCTGAGCTCCTTTCTTCAACTCGCTTTCTTGTGACCTGGCCGCAACACCGCAGGATGGCTTCAGGCCCTAATCTGGTTCCGGCACGGCACGCTGATCCTTTGGTTATTTCCTCTTCCTGGTGGGAAATGAGAGTTAAATTTGCCCGTCCAGACACCTCCAGCTAGTCTCTCATTGGTTCTCGCTATTCCTGTTCATCTTCCGCAGAAATTGCAAACTGGGCCAAACAGGAGGTTAAAGGGACTGACTCTCCAAGTGGGGAGAGTGTTAGGAAAGCGTCTGGAATGTTGCACCCGAGTACCAGGGGAGGAAAACTGAGACATATTTGAACACGTCTCCCGATCACATGGTTGATCATACTCTAGGTTCCACATGCATGTTTTAGCTGAAGGAAGAATACCTTAAACCTGGGTAGTTGAAACCCGTGGAATGGGTACCATGAAATATGACTTCAAAGGGTCTTCATTTGCTCACCGAACCTCTCCAATCCTATCACTGCTGCGTTTATGCCCCTGTACACATGCTTGATTCTCTTTCGGAGACATAGCAATCCATAGGTTTTAAGATACTTACTAGTCAGGTACATTCTTAGGCGTTTAATATGCGGTGTTGAGTCAATTTCGTTGAGCAAGGAGTAGCTCTTGTCTATTCCATATTTGGCTTAAGGAACTTTATCTGTGCTCATTTCAATCTCTGGTTTTATGCAGCACCCCAACTCACCTTTACCCTTAAGCAAGCATAAGTTGGTTTTCTAAATTTGAGACCCTGTTCTGTTCTGTAATTCAGTTCCTGTGTAGCCAAGTTTACATTCCGTGTATTACTGATATCTTATGATGTTTCTTTTTCTGTGTGACTTACTTCAGTTAGAATCATCATACCTGAATCCACTCATTGTGCTGCTAAGGGCCTGATGACACAGATTTCATTGCTGAGTGATATTGCTTTGTAAGTAAATACCACAACTTCTTTATCCATTTTTCACTTTCTGCGATGTTGAACTTGTACTGTAAACGAGGTTCTTGTAAACAGAGCCATTCCAAACTTTGGGGTGGCTGTGTCTTTTTGATTTTAATTTCCCTAAGCTATAGGACCATAAGTGGAAGTGCCCTAGGTTCTGTTGCTTTGTTTTTTAGATGTTTCAGGAAACACCATACACTTCTCCCAAGTGTCTGTTGGCAATTTACATCCCGCCCATCAGCATAACAAGGCTCCCAGTTCTCCATGACCTGTCCTGCCTTTCTGGATTTTACACTTTTTTCAGATGGCCCTTTTGACCGGGGGGAAGTGAGACTTCATTGTAGTGCAGATTTCCTTTGCAAGCTTGCTTGGTTGGCCAAAAAGGGCGTATGCGTTTTTTCCTGAATATATTCAGGAAAAAACGCATACGCCCTTTTTGGCCAAGTGCATCATTGTGGACGTTCTGCCTCTTTTCCTATGCTTTCAATGCAATTCCAGTCTACCTCCTGAAATCGGTTTCCTGCAATTCTGCCCCGCTTTCAAGTCCTCTTGGCAGCCTTACTTCAGTCTATGTTTGGACGATAGCTGTCATTTATAACTCTGCAGGTTTGTGAATTACAGTGCCCCTGAGCTCCTTTCTTCAACTCGCTTTCTTGTGACCTGGCCGCAACTCCGCAGGATGGCTTCAGGCCCTAATCTGGTTCCGGCCCGGCATGCTGAGCCTTTGGTTAATTCCTCTTCCTGGTGGGAAATGAGAGTTGAATTTGCCCGTCCAGACACCTCCAGCTAGCCTCTCATTGGTTCTCGCTATTCCTGTTCATCTTCCGCAGAAATTGCAAACTGGGCCAAACAGGAGGTTAAAGGGACTGACTCTCCAAGTCGGGAGAGTGTTAGTAAAGCATCTGGAATGTTGCACCCGAGTACCAGGGGAGGAAAACTGAGACATATTTGAACACGTCTCCCGTTCACATGGTTGATCATACTCTGGGTTCCACATGCATGTTTTAGCTGAAGGAAGAATACCTTAAACCTGGAGAGTTAAGACCCGTGTAATGGGTACCATGCAATTTGACTTCAAAGGGTCTTCATTTGCTCACCGAACCTCTCCAATCCTATCAATGCTGCGTTTATGCCCCTGTACACATGCTTGATTCTCTTTCGGAGACATAGCAATCCATAGGTTTTAAGATACTTACTAGTCAGGTACATTCTTAGACTTTTAATATGGGGTGTTGAGTCCATTACATTGAGCAAGGAGTAGCTCTTGTCTATTCCATATTTGGCTTAAGGAACTTTATCTGTGCTCATTTCAATCTCTGGTTTTATGCAGCACCCCAACTCACCTTTACCCTTAAGCAAGCATAAGTTGGTTTTCTAAATTTGAGACCCTGTTCTGTTCTGTAATTCAGTTCCTGTGTAGCCAAGTTTACATTCCGTGTATTACTGATATCTTATGATGTTTCTTTTTCTGTGTGACTTATTTCAGTTAGAATCATCATACCTGAATCCACTCATTGTGCTGCTAATGGCCTGATGACACAGATTTCATTGCTGAGTGATATTGCTTTGTAAGTAAATACCACAACTTCTTTATCCATTTTTCACTTTCTGCGATGTTGAACTTGTACTGTAAACGAGGTTCTTGTAAACAGAGCCATTCCAAACTTTGGGGTGGCTGTGTCTTTTTGATTTTAATTTCCCTAAGCTATAGGACCATAAGTGGAAGTGCCCTAGGTTCTGTTGCTTTGTTTTTTAGATGTTTCAGGAAACACCATACACTTCTCCCGAGTGGTTGTTGGCAATTTACATCCCGCCCATCAGCATAACAAGGCTCACAGTTCTCCATGGCCTGTCCTGCCTTTCTGGAGTTTACACATTTTTCAGATGGCCCTTTTGACCGGGGGGAAGTGAGACTTCATTGTAGTGCAGATTTCTTTGCAAGTTTGCTTGGTTGGCCAAAAAGCGCGTATGCGTTTTTTCCTGAATATATTCAGGAAAAAACGCATACACCCTTTTTGGCCAAGTGCATCATTGTGGACGTTCTGCCTCTTTTCCTATGCTTTCAATGCAATTCCAGTCTACCTCCTGAAATCGGTTTCCTGCAATTCTGCCCCGCTTTCAAGTCCTCTTGGCAGCCTTACTTCAGTCTATTTTTGGACGATAGCTGTCATTTATAACTCTGCAGGTTTGTGAATTACAGTGCCCCTGAGCTCCTTTCTTCAACTCGCTTTCTTGTGACCTGGCCGCAACACCGCAGGATGGCTTCAGGCCCTAATCTGGTTCCGGCACGGCACGCTGAGCCTTTGGTTAATTCCTCTTCCTGGTGGGAAATGAGAATTAAATTTGCCCGTTCAGACACCTCCAGCTAGCCTCTCATTGGTTCTCGCTATTCCTGTTCATCTTCCGCAGAAATTGCAAACTGGGCCAAACAGGAGGTTAAAGGGACTGACTCTCCAAGTCGGGAGAGTGTTAGTAAAGTGTCTGGAATGTTGCACCCGAGTACCAGGGTACGAAAACTGAGACATATTTGAACACGTCTCCCGATCACATGGTTGATCATACTCTAGGTTCCACATGCATGTTTTAGCTGAAGGAAGAATAACTTAAACCTGGGTAGTTGAAACCCGTGGAATGGGTACCATGCAATATGACTTCAAAGGGTCTTCATTTGCTCACCGAACCTCTCCAATCCTATCACTGCTGCGTTTATGCCCCTGTACACATGCTTGATTCTCTTTCGGAGACATAGCAATCCATAGGTTTTAAGATACTTACTAGTCAGGTACATTCTTAGGCGTTTAATATGGGGTGTTGAGTCCATTTCGTTGAGCAAGGAGTAGCTCTTGTCTATTCCATATTTGGCTTAAGGAACTTTATCTGTGCTCATTTCAATCTCTGGTTTTATGCAGCACCTCAACTCTCCTTTACCCTTAAGCAAGAATAAGTTGGTTTTCTAAATTTGAGACCCTGTTCTGTTCTGTAATTCAGTTCCTGTGTAGCCAAGTTTACATTCCGTGTATTACTGATATCTTATGATGTTTCTTTTTCTGTGTGACTTATTTCAGTTAGAATCATCATACCTGAATCCACTCATTGTGCTGCTAAGGGCCTGATGACACAGATTTCATTGCTGAGTGATATTGCTTTGTAAGTAAATACCACAACTTCTTTATCCATTTTTCACTTTCTGCGATGTTGAACTTGTACTGTAAACGAGGTTCTTGTAAACAGAGCTTTTCCAAACTTTGGGGTGGCTGTGTCTTTTTGATTTTAAATTCCCTAAGCTATACGACCATAAGTGGAAGTGCCCTAGGCTCTGTTGCTTTGTTTTTTAGATGTTTCAGGAAACACCATACACTTCTCCTGAGTGTCTGTTGGCAATTTACATCCCGCCCATCAGCATAACAAGGCTCCCAGTTCTCCATGGCCTGTCCTGCCTTTCTGGATTTTACACTTTTTTCAGATGGCCCTTTTGACCGGGGGGAAGTGAGACTTCATTGTAGTGCAGATTTCCTTTGCAAGCTTGCTGGCTTGGCCAAAAAGGGCGTATGCGTTTTTTCCTGAATATATTCAGGAAAAAACGCATACGCCCTTTTTGGCCAAGTGCATCATTGTGGACGTTCTGCCTCTTTTCCTATGCTTTCAATGCAATTCCAGTCTACCTCCTGAAATCGGTTTCCTGCAATGCTGCCCCGCTTTCAAGTCCTCTTGGCAGCCTTACTTCAGTCTATTTTTGGATGATAGCTGTCATTTATAACTCTGCAGGTTTGTGAATTACAGTGCCCCTGAGCTCCTTTCTTCAACTTGCTTTCTTGTGCCCTGGCCGCAACACCGCAGGATGGCTTCAGGCGCTAATCTGGTTCCGGCACGGCACGCTGAGCCTTTGGTTAATTCCTCTTCCTGGTGGGAAATGAGAGTTAAATTTGCCCGTCCAGACACCTCCAGCTAGTCTCTCATTGGTTCTCGCTATTCCTGTTCATCTTCCGCAGAAATTGCAAATTGGGCCAAACAGGATGTTAAAGGCGCTGACTCTCCAAGTGGGGAGAGTGTTAGTAAAGCGTCTGGAATGTTGCACCCGAGTACCAGGGTACGAAAACTGAGACATATTTGAACACGTCTCCCGTTCACATGGTTGATCATACTCTGGGTTCCACATGCATGTTTTAGCTGAAGGAAGAATACCTTAAACCTGGAGAGTTAAGACCCGTGTAATGGGTACCATGCAATATGACTTCAAAGGGTCTTCATTTGCTCACCGAACCTCTCCAATCCTATCACTGCTGCGTTTATGCCCCTGTACACATGCTTGATTCTCTTTCGGAGACATAGCAATCCATAGGTTTTAAGATACTTACTAGTCAGGTACATTCTTAGACTTTTAATATGGGGTGTTGAGTCCATTACATTGAGCAAGGAGTAGCTCTTGTCTATTCCATATTTGGCTTAAGGAACTTTATCTGTGCTCATTTCAATCTCTGGTTTTATGCAGCACCCCAACTCACCTTTACCCTTAAGCAAGCATAAGTTGGTTTTCTAAATTTGAGACCCTGTTCTGTTCTGTAATTCAGTTCCTGTGTAGCCAAGTTTACATTCCGTGTATTACTGATATCTTATGATGTTTCTTTTTCTGTGTGACTTATTTCAGTTAGAATCATCATACCTGAATCCACTCATTGTGCTGCTAATGGCCTGATGACACAGATTTCATTGCTGAGTGATATTGCTTTGTAAGTAAATACCACAACTTCTTTATCCATTTTTCACTTTCTGCGATGTTGAACTTGTACTGTAAACGAGGTTCTTGTAAACAGAGCCATTCCAAACTTTGGGGTGGCTGTGTCTTTTTGATTTTAATTTCCCTAAGCTATAGGACCATAAGTGGAAGTGCCCTAGGTTCTGTTGCTTTGTTTTTTAGATGTTTCAGGAAACACCATACACTTCTCCCGAGTGGTTGTTGGCAATTTACATCCCGCCCATCAGCATAACAAGGCTCCCAGTTCTCCATGGCCTGTCCTGCCTTTCTGGATTTTACACTTTTTTCAGATGGCCCTTTTGACCGGGGGGAAGTGAGACTTCATTGTAGTGCAGATTTCCTTTGCAAGTTTGCTTGGTTGGCCAAAAAGCGCGTATGCGTTTTTTCCTGAATATATTCAGGAAAAAACGCATACGCCCTTTTTGGCCAAGTGCATCATTGTGGACGTTCTGCCTCTTTTCCTATGCTTTCAATGCAATTCCAGTCTACCTCCTGAAATCGGTTTCCTGCAATTCTGCCCCGCTTTCAAGTCCTCTTGGCAGCCTTACTTCAGTCTATTTTTGGACGATAGCTGTCATTTATAACTCTGCAGGTTTGTGAATTACAGTGCCCCTGAGCTCCTTTCTTCAACTCGCTTTCTTGTGACCTGGCCGCAACACCGCAGGATGGCTTCAGGCCCTAATCTGGTTCCGGCACGGCACGCTGAGCCTTTGGTTAATTCCTCTTCCTGGTGGGAAATGAGAATTAAATTTGCCCGTTCAGACACCTCCAGCTAGCCTCTCATTGGTTCTCGCTATTCCTGTTCATCTTCCGCAGAAATTGCAAACTGGGCCAAACAGGAGGTTAAAGGGACTGACTCTCCAAGTCGGGAGAGTGTTAGTAAAGTGTCTGGAATGTTGCACCCGAGTACCAGGGTACGAAAACTGAGACATATTTGAACACGTCTCCCGATCACATGGTTGATCATACTCTAGGTTCCACATGCATGTTTTAGCTGAAGGAAGAATAACTTAAACCTGGGTAGTTGAAACCCGTGGAATGGGTACCATGCAATATGACTTCAAAGGGTCTTCATTTGCTCACCGAACCTCTCCAATCCTATCACTGCTGCGTTTATGCCCCTGTACACTTGCTTGATTCTCTTTCGGAGACATAGCAATCCATAGGTTTTAAGATACTTACTAGTCAGGTACATTCTTAGGCGTTTAATATGGGGTGTTGAGTCCATTTCGTTGAGCAAGGAGTAGCTCTTGTCTATTCCATATTTGGCTTAAGGAACTTTATCTGTGCTCATTTCAATCTCTGGTTTTATGCAGCACCTCAACTCTCCTTTACCCTTAAGCAAGAATAAGTTGGTTTTCTAAATTTGAGACCCTGTTCTGTTCTGTAATTCAGTTCCTGTGTAGCCAAGTTTACATTCCGTGTATTACTGATATCTTATGATGTTTCTTTTTCTGTGTGACTTATTTCAGTTAGAATCATCATACCTGAATCCACTCATTGTGCTGCTAATGGCCTGATGACACAGATTTCATTGCTGAGTGATATTGCTTTGTAAGTAAATACCACAACTTCTTTATCCATTTTTCACTTTCTGCGATGTTGAACTTGTACTGTAAACGAGGTTCTTGTAAACAGAGCCATTCCAAACTTTGGGGTGGCTGTGTCTTTTTGATTTTAATTTCCCTAAGCTATAGGACCATAAGTGGAAGTGCCCTAGGTTCTGTTGCTTTGTTTTTTAGATGTTTCAGGAAACACCATACACTTCTCCCGAGTGGTTGTTGGCAATTTACATCCCGCCCATCAGCATAACAAGGCTCCCAGTTCTCCATGGCCTGTCCTGCCTTTCTGGATTTTACACTTTTTTCAGATGGCCCTTTTGACCGGGGGGAAGTGAGACTTCATTGTAGTGCAGATTTCCTTTGCAAGTTTGCTTGGTTGGCCAAAAAGCGCGTATGCGTTTTTTCCTGAATATATTCAGGAAAAAACGCATACGCCCTTTTTGGCCAAGTGCATCATTGTGGACGTTCTGCCTCTTTTCCTATGCTTTCAATGCAATTCCAGTCTACCTCCTGAAATCGGTTTCCTGCAATTCTGCCCCGCTTTCAAGTCCTCTTGGCAGCCTTACTTCAGTCTATTTTTGGATGATAGCTGTCATTTATAACTCTGCAGGTTTGTGAATTACAGTGCCCCTGAGCTCCTTTCTTCAACTCGCTTTCTTGTGACCTGGCCGCAACACCGCAGGATGGCTTCAGGCCCTAATCTGGTTCCGGCACGGCACGCTGAGCCTTTGGTTAATTCCTCTTCCTGGTGGGAAATGAGAGTTAAATTTGCCCGTCCAGACACCTCCAGCTAGTCTCTCATTGGTTCTCGCTATTCCTGTTCATCTTCCGCAGAAATTGCAAACTGGGCCAAACAGGAGGTTAAAGGGACTGACTCTCCAAGTCGGGAGAGTGTTAGTAAAGCGTCTGGAATGTTGCACCCGAGTACCAGGGTACGAAAACTGAGACATATTTGAACACGTCTCCCGATCACATGGTTGATCATACTCTGGGTTCCACATGCATGTTTTAGCTGAAGGAAGAATACCTAAAACCTGGGTAGTTGAAACCCGTGGAATGGGTACCATGCAATATGACTTCAAAGGGTCTTCATTTGCTCACCGAACCTCTCCAATCCTATCACTGCTGCGTTTATGCCCCTGTACACATGCTTGATTCTCTTTCGGAGACATAGCAATCCATAGGTTTTAAGATACTTACTAGTCAGGTACATTCTTAGGCGTTTAATATGCGGTGTTGAGTCCATTTCGTTGAGCAAGGAGTAGCTCTTGTCTATTCCATATTTGGCTTTAGGAACTTTATTTGTGCTCATTTCAATCTCTGGTTTTATGCAGCACCCCAACTCACCTTTACCCTTAAGCAAGCAAAAGTTGGTTTTCTAAATTTGAGACCCTGTTCTGTTCTGTAATTCAGTTCCTGTGTAGCCAAGTTTACATTCCGTGTATTACTGATATCTTATGATGTTTCTTTTTCTGTGTGACTTACTTCAGTTAGAATCATCATACCTGAATCCACTCATTGTGCTGCTAAGGGCCTGATGACACAGATTTCATTGCTGAGTGATATTGCTTTGTAAGTAAATACCACAACTTCTTTCTCCATTTTTCACTTTCTGCGATGTTGAACTTGTACTGTAAACGAGGTTCTTGTAAACAGAGCCTTTCCAAACTTTGGGGTGGCTGTGTCTTTTTGATTTTAATTTCCCTAAGCTATAGGACCATAAGTGGAAGTGCCCTAGGCTCTGTTGCTTTGTTTTTTAGATGTTTCAGGAAACACCATACACTTCTCCCAAGTGTCTGTTGGCAATTTACATCCCGCCCATCAGCATAACAAGGCTCCCAGTTCTCCATGGCCTGTCCTGCCTTTCTGGAGTTTACACTTTTTTCAGATGGCCCTTTTGACCGGGGGGAAGTGAGACTTCATTGTAGTGCAGATTTCCTTTGCAAGCTTGCTTGGTTGGCCAAAAAGGGCGTATACGTTTTTTCCTGAATATATTCAGGAAAAAACGCATACGCCCTTGTTGGCCAAGTGCATCATTGTGGACGTTCTGCCTCCTTTCCTATGCTTTCAATGCAATTCCAGTCTACCTCCTGAAATCGGTTTTCTGCAATTCTGCCCCGCTTTCAAGTCCTCTTGGCAGCCTTACTTCAGTATATTTTTGGACGATAGCTGTCATTTATAACTCTGCAGGTTTGTGAATTACAGTGCCCCTGAGATCCTTTCTTCAACTCGCTTTCTTTTGAGCTGGCCGCAACACCGCAGTATTGCTTCAGGCCCTAAACTGGTTCCCGCATGGCATGCTGAGCCTTTGGTTATTTCTCCTTCCTGGTGGGAAATGAGAGTTAAATTTGCCCGTCCAGACACCTCCAGCTAGTCTCTCATTGGTTCTCCCTATTCCTGTTCATCTTCCACAGAAATTGCAAACTGGGCCAAACAGGAGGTTAAAGGCGCTGACTCTCCAAGTGGGGAGAGTGTTAGTAAAGCGTCTGGAATGTTGCACCCGAGTACCAGGGTACGAAAACTGAGACATATTTGAACACGTCTCCCGATCACATGGTTGATGATACTCTAGGTTCCACATGCATGTTTTAGCTGAAGGAAGAATACCTTAAACCTGGAGAGTTGAGACCCGTGGAATGGGTACCACGCAATATGCCTTCAAAGGGTCTTCATTTGCTCACCGAACCTCTCCAGTCCTATCACTGCTGCGTTTATGCCCCTGTACACATGCTTGATTCTCTTTCGGAGACATAGCAATCCATCGGTTTTAAGATACTTACTAGTCAGGTAAATTCTTAGGCGTTTAATATGCGGTGTTGAGTCCATTTCATTCAGCAAGGAGTAGCTCTTGTCTATTCCATATTTGGCTTAAGGAACTTTATCTGTGCTCATTTCAATCTCTGGTTTTATGCAGCACGCCAACTCACCTTTACCCTTAAGCAAACATAAGTTGGTTTTCTATATTAGAGACCCTGTTCTGTTCCGTAATTCAGTTCCTGTGTAGCCAAGTTTACATTCCGTGTATTACTGATATCTTAAGATGTTTCTTTTTCTGTGTGACTTATTTCAGTTAGAATCATCATACCTGAATCCACTCATTGTGCTGCTACGGGCCTGATGACATAGATTTCATTGCTGAGTGATATTGCTTTGTAAGTAAATACCACAACTTCTTTATCCATTTTTCACTTTCTGCGATGTTGAACTTGTACTGTATACGAGGTTCTTGTAAACAGAGCCGTTCCAAACTTTGGGGTGGCTGTGTCTTTTTGATTTTAATTTCCCTATGCTATAGGACCTTAAGTGAAAGTGCCCTAGGCTCTGTTGCTTTGTTTTTTAGATGTTTCAGGAAACACCATACACTTCTCCCGAGTGTCTGTTGGCAATTTACATCCCGCCCATCAGCATAACAAGGCTCCCAGTTCTCCATGGCCTGTCCTGCCTTTCTGGATTTTACACTTTTTTCAGATGGCCCTTTTGACCGGGTGGAAGTGAGACTTCATTGTAGTGCGGATTTCCTTTGCAAGTTTGCTTGGTTGGCCAAAAAGGGCGTATGCGTTTTTCCCTGACTATATTCAGGAAAAAACGCATACGCCCTTTTTGGCCAAGTGCATCATTGTGGACGCTCTGCCTCTTTTCCTATGCTTTCAATGCAATTCCAGTCTACCTCCTGAAATCGGTTTCCTGCAATTCTGCCCCACTTTCAAGTCCGCTTGGCAGCCTTACTTCAGTATATTTTTGGACGATAGCTGTCATTTATAACTCTGCAGGTTTGTGAATTACAGTGCCCCTGAGCTCCTTTCTTCAACTCGCTTTCTTGTGACCTGGCCGCAACACCACAGGATGGCTTCAGGCCCAAATCTGGTTCTGGCATGGCACGCTGAGCCTTTGGTTATTTCCTCTTCCTGGTGGGAAATGAGAGTTAAATTTGCCCGTCCAGACACCTCCAGGTAGTCTCTCATTGGTTCTCGCTATTCCTGTTCATCTTCTGCAGAAATTGCAAACTGGGCCAAACAGGAGGTTAAAGGGACAGACTCTCCAAGTGGGGAGAGTGTTAGTAAAGCATCTGGAATGTTGCACCCGAGTACCAGGGGAGGAAAACTGAGACATATTTGAACACGTCTCCCGTTCACACGGTTGATCATACTCTGGGTTCCACATGCATGTTTTAGCTGAAGGAAGAATACCTTAAAGCTGGAGAGTTGAGACCCGTGGAATGGGTACCATGCAATATGACTTCAAAGGGTCTTCATTTGCTCACCGAACCTCTCCAATCGTATCACTGCTGCGTTTCCGTCCCTGTACACACGCTTGATTCTCTTTTGGATACATAGCATTCCATAGGTTTTAAGATACTTACTAGTCAGGTACATTCTTAGGCGTTTAATATGCGGTGTTGAGTCCATTTCGTTGAGCAAGGAGTAGCTCTTGTCTATTCCATATTTGGCTTAAGGAACTTTATCTGTGCTCATTTCAGTCTCTGGTTTTATGCAGTACCCCAACTCACCTTTCCCCTTAAGCAAGCATAAGTTGGTTTTCTAAATTTGAGACCCTGTTCTGTTTTGGAATTCAGTTCCTGTGTAGCCAAGTTTACATTTCGTGTATTAGTGATACCTTATGATGTTTCCTTTTCTGTGTGACTTATTTCAGTTAGAATCATCGTACCTGAATCCACTCATTATGCTGCTACGGGCCTGATGACATAGATTTCATTGCTGAGTGATACTGCATTGTACGTAAGTACCACAAGTTCTTTATCCATTTTTCACTTTCTGTGATATTGAACTTGTACGGTAAACGAGGTTCTTGTAAACAGAGGCGTCCCAAACTTTGGGGTGGCTGTGTCTTTTTGATTTTAATTTCCCTAAGCTATAGGACCATAAGTGGAAGTGCCCTAGGCTCTTTGCTTTGTTTTTTAGATGTTTCAGGAAACACCATACACTTCTCCCGAGTGTCTGTTGGCAACTTACATCCCGCCCATCAGCATAACAAGGCTCCCAGTTCTCCATGGCCTGTCCTGCCTTTCTGGATTTTACACTTTTTTCAGATGGCCCTTTTGACCGGGGGGAAGTGAGACTTCATTGTAGTGCAGATTTCCTTTGCAAGTTTGCTTGGTTGGCCAAAAAGGGCGTATGCGTTTTTTCCTGAATATATTCAGGAAAAAACACATACGCCATTTTTGGCCAAGTGCATCATTGTGGACGTTCTGCCTCTTTTCCTATGCTTTCAATGCAATTCCAGTCTACCTCCTGAAATCGGTTTCCTGCAATTCTGCCCCGCTTTCAAGTCCGCTTGGCAGCCTTACTTCAGTATATTTTTGGACGATAGCTGTCATTTATAACTCTGCAGGTTTGTGAATTACAGTGCCCCTGAGCTCCTTTCTTCAACTCGCTTTCTTGTGACCTGGCCGCAACACCACAGGATGGCTTCAGGCCCAAATCTGGTTCTGGCATGGCACGCTGAGCCTTTGGTTATTTCCTCTTCCTGGTGGGAAATGAGAGTTAAATTTGCCCGTCCAGACACCTCCAGGTAGTCTCTCATTGATTCTCGCTATTCCTGTTCATCTTCTGCAGAAATTGCAAACTGGGCCAAACAGGAGGTTAAAGGGACAGACTCTCCAAGTCGGGAGAGTGTTAGTAAAGCGTCTGGAATGTTGCACCCGAGTACCAGGGTACGAAAACTGAGACATATTTGAACACGTCTCCCGATCACATGGTTGATGATACTCTAGGTTCCACATGCATGTTTTAGCTGAAGGAAGAATACCTTAAACCTGGAGAGTTGAGACCCGTGGAATGGGTACCACGCAATATGCCTTCAAGGGGTCTTCATTTGCTCACCGAACCTCTCCAGTCCTATCACTGCTGCGTTTATGCCCCTGTACACATGCTTGATTCTCTTTCGGAGACATAGCAATCCATCGGTTTTAAGATACTTACTAGTCAGGTAAATTCTTAGGCGTTTAATATGCGGTGTTGAGTCCATTTCATTCAGCAAGGAGTAGCTCTTGTCTATTCCATATTTGGCTTAAGGAACTTTATCTGTGCTCATTTCAATCTCTGGTTTTATGCAGCACGCCAACTCACCTTTACCCTTAAGCAAACATAAGTTGGTTTTCTATATTAGAGACCCTGTTCTGTTCCGTAATTCAGTTCCTGTGTAGCCAAGTTTACATTCCGTGTATTACTGATATCTTAAGATGTTTCTTTTTCTGTGTGACTTATTTCAGTTAGAATCATCATACCTGAATCCACTCATTGTGCTGCTACGGGCCTGATGACATAGATTTCATTGCTGAGTGATATTGCTTTGTAAGTAAATACCACAACTTCTTTATCCATTTTTCACTTTCTGCGATGTTGAACTTGTACTGTATACGAGGTTCTTGTAAACAGAGCCGTTCCAAACTTTGGGGTGGCTGTGTCTTTTTGATTTTAATTTCCCTATGCTATAGGACCTTAAGTGAAAGTGCCCTAGGCTCTGTTGCTTTGTTTTTTAGATGTTTCAGGAAACACCATACACTTCTCCCGAGTGTCTGTTGGCAATTTACATCCCGCCCATCAGCATAACAAGGCTCCCAGTTCTCCATGGCCTGTCCTGCCTTTCTGGATTTTACACTTTTTTCAGATGGCCCTTTTGACCGGGTGGAAGTGAGACTTCATTGTAGTGCGGATTTCCTTTGCAAGTTTGCTTGGTTGGCCAAAAAGGGCGTATGCGTTTTTCCCTGAATATATTCAGGAAAAAACGCATACGCCCTTTTTGGCCAAGTGCATCATTGTGGACGCTCTGCCTCTTTTCCTATGCTTTCAATGCAATTCCAGTCTACCTCCTGAAATCGGTTTCCTGCAATTCTGCCCCGCTTTCAAGTCCGCTTGGCAGCCTTACTTCAGTATATTTTTGGACGATAGCTGTCATTTATAACTCTGCAGGTTTGTGAATTACAGTGCCCCTGAGCTCCTTTCTTCAACTCGCTTTCTTGTGACCTGGCTGCAACACCACAGGATGGCTTCAGGCCCAAATCTGGTTCTGGCATGGCACGCTGAGCCTTTGGTTATTTCCTCTTCCTGGTGGGAAATGAGAGTTAAATTTGCCCGTCCAGACACCTCCAGGTAGTCTCTCATTGGTTCTCGCTATTCCTGTTCATCTTCTGCAGAAATTGCAAACTGGGCCAAACAGGAGGTTAAAGGGACAGACTCTCCAAGTCGGGAGAGTGTTAGTAAAGCATCTGGAATGTTGCACCCGAGTACCAGGGGAGGAAAACTGAGACATATTTGAACACGTCTCCCGTTCACACGGTTGATCATACTCTGGGTTCCACATGCATGTTTTAGCTGAAGGAAGAATACCTTAAAGCTGGAGAGTTGAGACCCGTGGAATGGGTATCATGCAATATGACTTCAAAGGGTCTTCATTTGCTCACCGAACCTCTCCAATCGTATCACTGCTGCGTTTCCGTCCCTGTACACACGCTTGATTCTCTTTTGGATACATAGCATTCCATAGGTTTTAAGATACTTACTAGTCAGGTACATTCTTAGGCGTTTAATATGCGGTGTTGAGTCCATTTCGTTGAGCAAGGAGTAGCTCTTGTCTATTCCATATTTGGCTTAAGGAACTTTATCTGTGCTCATTTCAGTCTCTGGTTTTATGCAGTACCCCAACTCACCTTTCCCCTTAAGCAAGCATAAGTTGGTTTTCTAAATTTGAGACCCTGTTCTGTTTTGGAATTCAGTTCCTGTGTAGCCAAGTTTACATTTCGTGTATTAGTGATACCTTATGATGTTTCCTTTTCTGTGTGACTTATTTCAGTTAGAATCATCATACCTGAATCCACTCATTATGCTGCTACGGGCCTGATGACATAGATTTCATTGCTGAGTGATACTGCATTGTACGTAAGTACCACAAGTTCTTTATCCATTTTTCACTTTCTGTGATATTGAACTTGTACGGTAAACGAGGTTCTTGTAAACAGAGGCGTCCCAAACTTTGGGGTGGCTGTGTCTTTTTGATTTTAATTTCCCTAAGCTATAGGACCATAAGTGGAAGTGCCCTAGGCTCTTTGCTTTGTTTTTTAGATGTTTCAGGAAACACCATACACTTCTCCCGAGTGTCTGTTGGCAACTTACATCCCGCCCATCAGCATAACAAGGCTCCCAGTTCTCCATGGCCTGTCCTGCCTTTCTGGATTTTACACTTTTTTCAGATGGCCCTTTTGACCGGGGGGAAGTGAGACTTCATTGTAGTGCAGATTTCCTTTGCAAGTTTGCTTGGTTGGCCAAAAAGGGCGTATGCGTTTTTTCCTGAATATATTCAGGAAAAAACACATACGCCATTTTTGGCCAAGTGCATCATTGTGGACGTTCTGTCTCTTTTCCTATGCTTTCAATGCAATTCCAGTCTACCTCCTGAAATCGGTTTCCTGCAAATCTGCCCCGCTTTCAAGTCCTCTTGGCAACCTTACTTCAGTATATTTTTGGACGATAGCTGTCATTTATAACTCTGCAGGTTTGTGAATTACAGTGCCCCTGAGCTCCTTTCTTCCACTCGCTTTCTTGTGACCTGGCCGCAACACCGCAGGATGGCTTCAGGCCCTAATCTGTTTCCGGCACGGTACGCTGAGCCTTTGGTTGATTCCTCTTCCTGGTGGGAAATGAGAGTTAAATTTGCCCATCCAGACACCGCCAGCTAGTATCTCATTGGTTCTCCCTATTCCTGTTCATCTTCTGCAGAAATTGCAAACTGGGCCAAACAGGAGGTTAAAGGGGCTGACTCTCCAAGTCGGGAGAGTGTTAGTAAAGCGTCTGGAATGTTGCACCCGAGTACCAGGGTACGAAAACTGAGACATATTTGAACATATCTCCCGATCACATGGTTGATCATACTCTGGGTTCCACATGCATGTTTTAGCTGAAGGAAGAATACCTTAAACCTGGGTAGTTGAAACCCGTGGAATGGGTACCATGCAATATGACTTCAAAGGGTCTTCATTTGCTCACCGAACCTCTCCAATCCTATCACTGCTGCGTTTATGCCCCTGTACACATGCTTGATTCTCTTTCGGAGACATAGCAATCCATAGGTTTTAAGATACTTACTAGTCAGGTACATTCTTAGACGTTTAATATGCGGTGTTGAGTCCATTTCGTTGAGCAAGGAGTAGCTCTTGTCTATTCCATATTTGGCTTAAGGAACTTTATGTGTGCTCATTTCAATTTCTGGTTTTATGCAGCACCCCAACTCACATTTACCCTTAAGCAAGCATAAGTTGGTTTTCTAAATTTGAGACCCTGTCTGTTCTGTAATTCAGTTCCTGTGTAGCCAAGTTTACATTCCGTGTATTAGTGATATCTTATGATGTTTCTTTTTCTGTGTGACTTATTTCAGTTAGAATCATCATACCTGAATCCACTCATTGTGCTGCTAAGGGCCTGATGACACAGATTTCATTGCTGAGTGATATTGCTTTGTAAGTAAATACCACAACTTCTTTATCCATTTTTCACTTTCTGCGATGTTGAACTTGTACTGTAAACGAGGTTCTTGTAAACAGAGCCGTTCCAAACTTTGGGGTGGCTGTGTCTTTTTCATTTTAATTTCCCTAAGCTATAGGACCATAAGTGGAAGTGCCCTAGGTTCTGTTGCTTTGTTTTTTAGTTGTTTCAGGAAACACCATACACTTCTCCCGAGTGGTTCTTGGCAATTTACATCCCGCCCATCAGCATAACAAGGCTCCCAGTTCTCCATGGCCTGTCCTGCCTTTCTGGATTTTACACTTTTTTCAGATGGCCCTTTTGACCGGGGGGAATTGAGACTTCATTGTAGTGCAGATTTCCTTTGCAAGCTTGCTTGGTTGGCCAAAAAGGGCGTATGCGTTTTTTCCTGAATATATTCAGGAAAAAACGCATACGCCCTTTTTGGCCAAGTGCATCATTGTGGACGTTCTGCCTCTTTTCCTATGCTTTCAATGCAATTCCAGTCTACCTCCTGAAATCGGTTTCCTGCAATTCTGCCCCGCTTTCAAGTCCTCTTGGCAGCCTTACTTCAGTCTATTTTTGGACGATAGCTGTCATTTATAACTCTGCAGGTTTGTGAATTACAGTGCCCCTGAGCTCCTTTCTTCAACTCGCTTTCTTGTGACCTGGCCGCAACTCCGCAGGATGGCTTCAGGCCCTAATCTGGTTCCGGCCCGGCATGCTGAGCCTTTGGTTAATTCCTCTTCCTGGTGGGAAATGAGAGTTGAATTTGCCCGTCCAGACACCTCCAGCTAGCCTCTCATTGGTTCTCGCTATTCCTGTTCATCTTCCGCAGAAATTGGAAACTGGGCCAAACAGGAGGTTAAAGGGACTGACTCTCCAAGTCGGGAGAGTGTTAGTAAAGCATCTGGAATGTTGCACCCGAGTACCAGGGGAGGAAAACTGAGACATATTTGAACACGTCTCCAGATCACATGGTTGATCATACTCTGGGTTCCACATGCATGTTTTAGCTGAAGGAAGAATACCTAAAATCTGGGTAGTTGAAACCCGTGGAATGGGTACCATGCAATATGACTTCAAGGGGTCTTCATTTGCTCACTGAACCTCTCCAATCCTATCACTGCTGCGTTTATGCCCCTGTACACATGCTTGATTCTCTTTCGGAGACATAGCAATCTATAGGTTTTAAGATACTTACTAGTCAGGTACATTCTTAGGCGTTTAATATGCGGTGTTGAGTCCATTTCGTTGAGCAAGGAGTAGCTCTTGTCTATTCCATATTTGGCTTAAGGAACTTTATCTGTGCTCATTTCAATCTCTGGTTTTATGCAGCACCCCAACTCACCTTTACCCTTAAGCAAGCATAAGTTGGTTTTCTAAATTTGAGACCCTGTTCTGTTCTGTAATTCAGTTCCTGTGTAGCCAAGTTTACATTCCGTGTATTACTGATATCTTATGATGTTTCTTTTTCTGTGTGACTTATTTCAGTTAGAATCATCATACCTGAATCCACTCATTGTGCTGCTAAGGGCCTGATGACACAGATTTCATTGCTGAGTGATATTGCTTTGTAAGTAAATACCACAACTTCTTTCTCCATTTTTCACTTTCTGCGATGTTGAACTTGTACTGTAAACGAGGTTCTTGTAAACAGAGCCGTTCCAAACTTTGGGGTGGCTGTGTCTTTTTGATTTTAATTTCCCTAAGCTATAGGACCATAAGTGGAAGTGCCCTAGGCTCTGTTGCTTTGTTTTTTAGATGTTTCAGGAAACACCATACACTTCTCCCAAGTGTCTGTTGGCAATTTACATCCCGCCCATCAGCATAACAAGGCTCCCAGTTCTCCATGGCCTGTCCTGCCTTTCTGGATTTTACACTTTTTTCAGATGGCCCTTTTGACCGGGGGGAAGTGAGACTTCATTGTAGTGCAGATTTCCTTTGCAAGCTTGCTTGGTTGGCCAAAAAGGGCGTATGCGTTTTTTCCTGAATATATTCAGGAAAAAACGCATACGCCCTTTTTGGCCAAGTGCATCATTGTGGACGTTCTGCCTCTTTTCCTATGCTTTCAATACAATTCCAGTCTACCTCCTGAAATCGGTTTCCTGCAATTCTGCCCCGCTTTCAAGTCCTCTTGGCAGCCTTACTTCAGTCTATTTTTGGACGATAGCTGTCATTTATAACTCTGCAGGTTTGTGAATTACAGTGCCCCTGAGCTCCTTTCTTCAACTCGCTTTCTTGTGACCTGGCCGCAACACCGCAGGATGGCTTCAGGCCCTAATTTGGTTCCGGCACGGTACGCTGAGCCTTTGGTTAATTCCTCTTCCTGGTGGGAAATGAGAATTAAATTTGCCCGTTCAGACACCTCCAGCTAGCCTCTCATTGGTTCTCGCTATTCCTGTTCATCTTCCGCAGAAATTGCAAACTGGGCCAAACAGGAGGTTAAAGGGACTGACTCTCCAAGTCGGGAGAGTGTTAGTAAAGTGTCTGGAATGTTGCACCCGAGTACCAGGGTACGAAAACTGAGACATATTTGAACACGTCTCCCGATCACATGGTTGATCATACTCTAGGTTCCACATGCATGTTTTAGCTGAAGGAAGAATAACTTAAACCTGGGTAGTTGAAACCCGTGGAATGGGTACCATGCAATATGACTTCAAAGGGTCTTCATTTGCTCACGAACCTCTCCAATCCTATCACTGCTGCGTTTATGCCCCTGTACACATGCTTGATTCTCTTTCGGAGACATAACAATCCATAGGTTTTAAGATACTTACTAGTCAGTTACATTCTTAGGCGTTTAATATGCGGTGTTGAGTCCATTTCGTTGAGCAAGGAGTAGCTCTTGTCTATTCCATATTTGGCTTAAGGAACTTTATCTGTGCTCATTTCAATCTCTGGTTTTATGCAGCACCCCAACACACCTTTCCCCTTAAGCAAGCATAAGTTGGTTTTCTAAATTTGAGACCCTGTTCTGTTCTGTAATTCAGTTCCTGTGTAGCCAAGTTTACATTCCGTGTATTACTGATATCTTATGATGTTTCTTTTTCTGTGTGACTTATTTCAGTTAGAATCATCATACCTGAATCCACTCATTGTGCTGCTAAGGGCCTGATGACACAGATTTCATTGTTGAGTGATATTGCTTTGTAAGTAAATACCACAACTTCTTTATCCATTTTTCACTTTCTGCGATGTTGAACTTGTACTGTAAACGAGGTTCTTGTAAACAGAGGCGTCTCAAACTTTGGGGTGGCTGTGTCTTTTTGATTTTAATTTCCCTAAGCTATAGGACCATAAGTGGAAGTGCCCTAGGTTCTGTTGCTTTGTTTTTTAGATGTTTCAGGAAACACCATACACTTCTCCCGAGTGTCTGTTGGCAATTTACATCCCGCCCATCAGCATAACAAGGCTCCCAGTTCTCCATGGCCTGTCCTGCCTTTCTGGATTTTACCCTTTTTTCAGATGACCCTTTTGACCGGGGGGAAGTGAGACTTCATTGTAGTGCGGATTTCCTTTGCAAGCTTGCTTGGTTGGCCAAAAAGGGCGTATGCGTTTTTTCCTGAATATATTCAGGAAAAAACGCATACGCCCTTTTTGGCCAAGTGCATCATTGTGGACGTTCTGCCTCTTTTCCTATGCTTTCAATGCAATTCCAGTCTACCTCCTGAAATCGGTTTCCTGCAATTCTGCCTCACTTTCAAGTCCTCTTGGCAGCCTTACTTCAGTATATTTTTGGACGATAGCTGTCATTTATAACTCTGCAGGTTTGTGAATTACAGTGCCCCTGAGCTCCTTTCTTCAACTCGCTTTCTTTTGAGCTGGCCGCAACACCGCAGGATGGCTTCAGGCCCTAATCTGGTTCCGGTACGGCACGCTGAGCCTTTGGTTATTTCCTCTTCCTGGTGGGAAATGAGAGTTAAATTTGCCCGTCCAGACACCTCCAGCTAGCCTCTCATTGGTTCTCGCTATTCCTGTTCATCTTCCGCAGAAATTGGAAACTGGGCCAAACAGGAGGTTAAAGGCGCTGACTCTCCAAGTGGGGAGAGTGTTAGTAAAGCGTCTGGAATGTTGCACCGGAGTACCAGGGTACGAAAACTGAGAAATATTTGAACACGTCTCCCGATCACATGGTTGATCATACTCTAGGTTCCACATGCATGTTTTAGCTGAAGGAAGAATACCTTAAACCTGGGTAGTTGAAACCCGTGGAATGGGTACCATGCAATATGACTTCAAAGGGTCTTCATTTGCTCACCGAACCTCTCCAATCCTATCACTGCTGCGTTTATGCCCCTGTACACATGCTTGATTCTCTTTCGGAGACATAGCAATCCATAGGTTTTAAGATACTTACTAGTCCGGTACATTCTTAGGCGTTTAATATGGGGTGTTGAGTCCATTTCATTGAGCAAGGAGTAGCTCTTGTCTATTCCATATTTGGCTTAAGGAACTTTATCTGTGCTCATTTCAATCTCTGGTTTTATGCAGCACCCCAACTCACCTTTACCCTTAAGCAAGCATAAGTTGGTTTTCTAAATTTGAGACCCTGTTCTGTTCTGTAATTCAGTTCCTGTGTAGCCAAGATTACATTCCGTGTATTACTGATATCTTATGATGTTTCTTTTTCTGTGTGACTTATTTCAGTTAGAATCATCATACCTGAATCCACTCATTGTGCTGCTAAGGGCCTGATGACACAGATTTCATTGCTGAGTGATATTGCTTTGTAAGTAAATACCACAACTTCTTTCTCCATTTTTCACTTTCTGCGATGTTGAACTTGTACTGTAAACGAGGTTCTTGTAAACAGAGCCTTTCCAAACTTTGGGGTGGCTGTGTCTTTTTGATTTTAAATTCCCTAAGCTATAGGACCATAAGTGGAAGTGCCCTAGGCTCTGTTGCTTTGTTTTTTAGATGTTTCAGGAAACACCATACACTTCTCCCAAGTGGTTGTTGGCAATTTACATCCCGCCCATCAGCATAACAAGGCTCCCAGTTCTCCATGGCCTGTCCTGCCTTTCTGGATTTTACACTTTTTTCAGATGGCCCTTTTGACCAGGGGGAAGTGAGACTTCATTGTAGTGCAGATTTCCTTTGCAAGCTTGCTTGGTTGGCCAAAAAGGGCGTATGCGTTTTTTCCTGAATATATTCAGGAAAAAACGCATACGCCCTTTTTGGCCAAGTGCATCATTGTGGACGTTCTGCCTCTTTTCCTATGCTTTCCATACAATTCCAGTCTACCTCCTGAAATCGGTTTCCTGCAATTCTGCCCCGCTTTCAAGTCCTCTTGGCAGCCTTACTTCAGTCTATTTTTGGACGATAGCTGTCATTTATAACTCTGCAGGTTTGTGAATTACAGTGACCCTGAGCTCCTTTCTTCAACTTGCTTTCTTGTGAGCTGGCCGCAACACCGCAGGATGGCTTCAGGCCCTAATCTGGTTCCGGTACGGCACGCTGAGCCTTTGGTTATTTCCTCTTCCTGGTGGGAAATGAGAGTTAAATTTGCCCGTCCAGACACCTCCAGCTAGCCTCTCATTGGTTCTCGCTATTCCTGTTCATCTTCCGCAGAAATTGCAAACTGGGCCAAACAGGAGGTTAAAGGCGCTGACTCTCCAAGTGGGGAGAGTGTTAGTAAAGCGTCTGGAATGTTGCACCCGAGTACCAGGGGAGGAAAACTGAGACATATTTGAACACGTCTCCCGTTCACATGGTTGATCATACTTGGGTTCCACATGCATGTTTTAGCTGAAGGAAGAATACCTTAAACCTGGAGAGTTAAGACCCGTGTAATGGGTACCATGCAATATGACTTCAAAGTGTCTTCATTTGCTCACCGAACCTCTCCAATCCTATCACTGCTGCGTTTATGCCCCTGTACACATGCTTGATTCTCTTTCGGAGACATAGCAATCCATAGGTTTTAAGATACTTACTAGTCAGGTACATTCTTAGGCGTTTAATATGCGGTGTTGAGTCCATTTCGTTGAGCAAGGAGTAGCTCTTGTCTATTCCATATTTGGCTTAAGGAACTTTATCTGTGCTCATTTCAATCTCTGGTTTTATGCAGCACCCCAACTCACCTTTACCCTTAAGCAAGCATAAGTTGGTTTTCTAAATTAGAGACCCTGTTCTGTTCTGTAATTCAGTTCCTGTGTAGCCAAGTTTCCATTCCGTGTATTACTGATATCTTATGATGTTTCTTTTTCTGTGTGACTTATTTCAGTTAGAATCATCATACCTGAATCCACTCATTGTGCTGCTAAGGGCCTGATGACACAGATTTCATTGCTGAGTGATATTGCTTTGTAAGTAAATACCACAACTTCTTTCTCCATTTTTCACTTTCTGCGATGTTGAACTTGTACTGTAAACGAGGTTCTTGTAAACAGAGCCTTTCCAAACTTTGGGGTGGCTGTGTCTTTTTGATTTTAAATTCCCTAAGCTATAGGACCATAAGTGGAAGTGCCCTAGGCTCTGTTGCTTTGTTTTTTAGATGTTTCAGGAAACACCATACACTTCTCCCGAGTGGTTGTTGGCAATTTACATCCCGCCCATCAGCATAACAAGGCTCCCAGTTCTCCATGGCCTGTCCTGCCTTTCTGGATTTTACACTTTTTTCAGATGGCCCTTTTGACCAGGGGGAAGTGAGACTTCATTGTAGTGCAGATTTCCTTTGCAAGCTTCCTTGGTTGGCCAAAAAGGGCGTATGCGTTTTTTCCTGAATATATTCAGGAAAAAACGCATACGCCCTTTTTGGCCAAGTGCATCATTGTGGACGTTCTGCCTCTTTTCCTATGCTTTCCATACAATTCCAGTCTACCTCCTGAAATCGGTTTCCTGCAATTCTGCCCCGCTTTCAAGTCCTCTTGGCAGCCTTACTTCAGTCTATTTTTGGACGATAGCTGTCATTTATAACTCTGCAGGTTTGTGAATTACAGTGCCCCTGAGCTCCTTTCTTCAACTCGCTTTCTTGTGACCTGGCCGCAACACCGCAGGATGGCTTCAGGCCCTAATCTGGTTCCGGCACGGCACGCTGAGCCTTTGGTTAATTCCTCTTCCTGGTGGGAAATGAGAATTAAATTTGCCCGTTCAGACACCTCCAGCTAGCCTCTCATTGGTTCTCGCTATTCCTGTTCATCTTCCGCAGAAATTGCAAACTGGGCCAAACAGGAGGTTAAAGGGACTGACTCTCCAAGTCGGGAGAGTGTTAGTAAAGTGTCTGGAATGTTGCACCCGAGTACCAGGGTACGAAAACTGAGACATATTTGAACACGTCTCCCGATCACATGGTTGATCATACTCTAGGTTCCACATGCATGTTTTAGCTGAAGGAAGAATAACTTAAACCTGGGTAGTTGAAACCCGTGGAATGGGTACCATGCAATATGACTTCAAAGGGTCTTCATTTGCTCACCGAACCTCTCCAATCCTATCACTGCTGCGTTTATGCCCCTGTACACATGCTTGATTCTCTTTCGGAGACATAGCAATCCATAGGTTTTAAGATACTTACTAGTCAGGTACATTCTTAGGCGTTTAATATGCGGTGTTGAGTCCATTTCGTTGAGCAAGTAGTAGCTCTTGTCTATTCCATATTTGGCTTAAGGAACTTTATCTGTGCTCATTTCAATCTCTGGTTTTATGCAGCACCTCAACTCTCCTTTACCCTTAAGCAAGAATAAGTTGGTTTTCTAAATTTGAGACCCTGTTCTGTTCTGTAATTCAGTTCCTGTGTAGCCAAGTTTACATTCCGTGTATTACTGATATCTTATGATGTTTCTTTTTCTGT
The DNA here is from genome assembly GCF_951394435.1 of Stenella coeruleoalba. Taxonomy (NCBI): domain Eukaryota; kingdom Metazoa; phylum Chordata; class Mammalia; order Artiodactyla; family Delphinidae; genus Stenella; species Stenella coeruleoalba. Next base: position 105,205 of record NW_027646229.1, on the reverse strand, counting down.
GTGACTTATTTCAGTTAGAATCATCATACCTGAATCCACTCATTGTGCTGCTAAGGGCCTGATGACACAGATTTCATTGCTGAGTGATATTGCTTTGTAAGTAAATACCACAACTTCTTTATCCATTTTTCACTTTCTGTGATGTTGAACTTGTACTGTAAACGAGGTTCTTGTAAACAGAGCTTTTCCAAACTTTGGGGTGGCTGTGTCTTTTTGATTTTAAATTCCCTAAGCTATACGACCATAAGTGGAAGTGCCCTAGGCTCTGTTGCTTTGTTTTTTAGATGTTTCAGGAAACACCATACACTTCTCCTGAGTGTCTGTTGGCAATTTACATCCCGCCCATCAGCATAACAAGGCTCCCAGTTCTCCATGGCCTGTCCTGCCTTTCTGGATTTTACACTTTTTTCAGATGGCCCTTTTGACCGGGGGGAAGTGAGACTTCATTGTAGTGCAGATTTCCTTTGCAAGCTTGCTGGCTTGGCCAAAAAGGGCGTATGCGTTTTTTCCTGAATATATTCAGGAAAAAACGCATACGCCCTTTTTGGCCAAGTGCATCATTGTGGACGTTCTGCCTCTTTTCCTATGCTTTCAATGCAATTCCAGTCTACCTCCTGAAATCGGTTTCCTGCAATGCTGCCCCGCTTTCAAGTCCTCTTGGCAGCCTTACTTCAGTCTATTTTTGGATGATAGCTGTCATTTATAACTCTGCAGGTTTGTGAATTACAGTGCCCCTGAGCTCCTTTCTTCAACTTGCTTTCTTGTGCCCTGGCCGCAACACCGCAGGATGGCTTCAGGCGCTAATCTGGTTCCGGCACGGCACGCTGAGCCTTTAGTTAATTCCTCTTCCTGGTGGAAAATGAGAGTTAAATTTGCCCGTCCAGACACCTCCAGCTAGTCTCTCATTGGTTCTCGCTATTCCTGTTCATCTTCCGCAGAAATTGCAAATTGGGCCAAACAGGATGTTAAAGGCGCTGACTCTCCAAGTGGGGAGAGTGTTAGTAAAGCGTCTGGAATGTTGCACCCGAGTACCAGGGGAGGAAAACTGAGACATATTTGAACACGTCTCCCGTTCACATGGTTGATCATACTCTGGGTTCCACATGCATGTTTTAGCTGAAGGAAGAATACCTTAAACCTGGAGAGTTAAGACCCGTGTAATGGGTACCATGCAATATGACTTCAAAGGGTCTTCATTTGCTCACCGAACCTCTCCAATCCTATCACTGCTGCGTTTATGCCCCTGTACACATGCTTGATTCTCTTTCGGAGACATAGCAATCCATAGGTTTTAAGATACTTACTAGTCAGGTACATTCTTAGGCGTTTAATATGCGGTGTTGAGTCCATTTCGTTGAGCAAGGAGTAGCTCTTGTCTATTCCATATTTGACTTAAGGAACTTTATCTGTGCTCATTTCAATCTCTGGTTTTATGCAGCACCCCAACTCACCTTTACCCTTAAGCAAGCATAAGTTGGTTTTCTAAATTTGAGACCCTGTTCTGTTCTGTAATTCAGTTCCTGTGTAGCCAAGTTTACATTCCGTGTATTACTGATATCTTATGATGTTTCTTTTTCTGTATGACTTACTTCAGTTAGAATCATCATACCTGAATCCACTCATTGTGCTGCTAAGAGCCTGATGACACAGATTTCATTGCTGAGTGATATTGCTTTGTAAGTAAATACCACAACTTCTTTCTCCATTTTTCACTTTCTGCGATGTTGAACTTGTACTGTAAACGAGGTTCTTGTAAACAGAGCCGTCCCAAACTTTGGGGTGGCTGTGTCTTTTTGATTTTAATTTCCCTAAGCTATAGGACCATAAGTGGCAGTGCCCTAGGCTCTGTTGCTTTGTTTTTTAGATGTTTCAGGAAACACCATACACTTCTCCCGAGTGGTTGTTGGCAATTTACATCCCGCCCATCAGCATAACAAGGCTCCCAGTTCTCCATGGCCTGTCCTGCCTTTCTGGATTTTACACTTTTTTCAGATGGCGCTTTTGACCGGGGGGAAGTGAGACTTCATTGTAGTGCAGATTTCCTTTGCAAGCTTGCTTGGTTGGCCAAAAAGGGCGTATGCGTTTTTTCCTGAATATATTCAGGAATAAACGCATACGCCCTTTTTGGCCAAGTGCATCATTGTGGACGTTCTGCCTCTTTTCCTATGCTTTCAATGCAATTGCAATCTACCTCCTGAAATTGGTTTCCTGCAATTCTGCCCCGCTTTCAAGTCCTCTTGGCAGCCTTACTTCAGTATATTTTTGGACGATAGCTGTCATTTATAACTCTGCAGGTTTGTGAATTATAGTGCCGCTGAGCTCCTTTCTTCAACTCGGTTTCTTTTGAGGTGGCCGCAACACCGCAGGATGGCTTCAGGCCCTAATCTGGTTCCGGTACGGCACGCTGAGCCTTTGGTTATTTCCTCTTCCTGTTGGGAAATGAGAGTTAAATTTGCCCGTCCAGACACCTCCAGCTAGCCTCTCATTGGTTCTCGCTATTCCTGTTCATCTTCCGCAGAAATTGCAAACTGGGCCAAACAGGAGGTTAAAGGGACTGACTCTCCAAGTGGGGAGAGTGTTAGTAAAGCGTCTGGAATGTTGCACCCGAGTACCAGGGGAGGAAAACTGAGACATATTTGAACACGTCTCCCGATCACATGGTTGATCATACTCTGGGTTCCACATGCATATTTTAGCTGAAGGAAGAATACCTTAAACCTGGGTAGTTGAAACCCGTGGAATGGGTACCATGCAATATGACTTCAAAGTGTCTTCATTTGCTCACCGAACCTCTCCAATCCTATCACTGCTGCGTTTATGCCCCTGTACACATGCTTGATTCTCTTTCGGAGACATAGCAATCCATAGGTTTTAAGATACTTACTAGTCAGGTACATTCTTAGGCGTTTAATATGCGGTGTTGAGTCCATTTCGTTGAGCAAGGAGTAGCTCTTGTCTATTCCATATTTGGCTTAAGGAACTTTATCTGTGCTCATTTCAATCTCTGGTTTTATGCAGCACCCCAACTCACCTTTACCCTTAAGCAAGCATAAGTTGGTTTTCTAAATTAGAGACCCTGTTCTGTTCTGTAATTCAGTTCCTGTGTAGCCAAGTTTCCATTCCGTGTATTACTGATATCTTATGATGTTTCTTTTTCTGTGTGACTTATTTCAGTTAGAATCATCATACCTGAATCCACTCATTGTGCTGCTAAGGGCCTGATGACACAGATTTCATTGCTGAGTGATATTGCTTTGTAAGTAAATACCACAACTTCTTTCTCCATTTTTCACTTTCTGCGATGTTGAACTTGTACTGTAAACGAGGTTCTTGTAAACAGAGCCTTTCCAAACTTTGGGGTGGCTGTGTCTTTTTGATTTTAAATTCCCTAAGCTATAGGACCATAAGTGGAAGTGCCCTAGGCTCTGTTGCTTTGTTTTTTAGATGTTTCAGGAAACACCATACACTTCTCCCGAGTGGTTGTTGGCAATTTACATCCCGCCCATCAGCATAACAAGGCTCCCAGTTCTCCATGGCCTGTCCTGCCTTTCTGGATTTTACACTTTTTTCAGATGGCCCTTTTGACCAGGGGGAAGTGAGACTTCATTGTAGTGCAGATTTCCTTTGCAAGCTTGCTTGGTTGGCCAAAAAGGGCGTATGCGTTTTTTCCTGAATATATTCAGGAAAAAACGCATACGCCCTTTTTGGCCAAGTGCATCATTGTGGACGTTCTGCCTCTTTTCCTATGCTTTCCATACAATTCCAGTCTACCTCCTGAAATCGGTTTCCTGCAATTCTGCCCCGCTTTCAAGTCCTCTTGGCAGCCTTACTTCAGTCTATTTTTGGACGATAGCTGTCATTTATAACTCTGCAGGTTTGTGAATTACAGTGCCCCTGAGCTCCTTTCTTCAACTCGCTTTCTTGTGACCTGGCCGCAACACCGCAGGATGGCTTCAGGCCCTAATCTGGTTCCGGCACGGCACGCTGAGCCTTTGGTTAATTCCTCTTCCTGGTGGGAAATGAGAATTAAATTTGCCCGTTCAGACACCTCCAGCTAGCCTCTCATTGGTTCTCGCTATTCCTGTTCATCTTCCGCAGAAATTGCAAACTGGGCCAAACAGGAGGTTAAAGGGACTGACTCTCCAAGTCGGGAGAGTGTTAGTAAAGTGTCTGGAATGTTGCACCCGAGTACCAGGGTACGAAAACTGAGACATATTTGAACACGTCTCCCGATCACATGGTTGATCATACTCTAGGTTCCACATGCATGTTTTAGCTGAAGGAAGAATAACTTAAACCTGGGTAGTTGAAACCCGTGGAATGGGTACCATGCAATATGACTTCAAAGGGTCTTCATTTGCTCACCGAACCTCTCCAATCCTATCACTGCTGCGTTTATGCCCCTGTACACATGCTTGATTCTCTTTCGGAGACATAGCAATCCATAGGTTTTAAGATACTTACTAGTCAGGTACATTCTTAGGCGTTTAATATGCGGTGTTGAGTCCATTTCGTTGAGCAAGGAGTAGCTCTTGTATATTCCATATTTGGCTTAAGGAACTTTATCTGTGCTCATTTCAATCTCTGGTTTTATGCAGCACCCCAACTCACCTTTCCCCTTAAGCAAGCATAAGTTGGTTTTCGAAATTTGAGACCCTGTTCTGTTCTGTAATTCAGTTCCTGTGTAGCCAAGTTTACATTCCGTGTATTACTGATATCTTATGATGTTTCTTTTTCTGTGTGACTTATTTCAGTTAGAATCATCATACCTGAATCCACTCATTGTGCTGCTAAGGGCCTGATGACACAGATTTCATTGCTGAGTGATATTGCTTTGTAAGTAAATACCACAACTTCTTTATCCATTTTTCACTTTCTGCGATGTTGAACTTGTACTGTAAACGAGGTTCTTGTAAACAGAGGCGTCCCAAACTTTGGGGTGGCTGTGTCTTTTTGATTTTAATTTCCCTAAGCTATAGGACCATAAGTGGAAGTGCCCTAGGTTCTGTTGCTTTGTTTTTTAGATGTTTCAGGAAACACCATACACTTCTCCCGAGTGGTTGTTGGCAATTTACATCCCGCCCATCAGCATAACAAGGCTCCCAGTTCTCCATGGCCTGTCCTGCCTTTCTGGATTTTACACTTTTTTCAGATGGCCCTTTTGACCGGGGGGAAGTGAGACTTCATTGTAGTGCAGATTTCCTTTGCAAGCTTGCTTGGTTGGCCAAAAAGGGCGTATGCGTTTTTTCCTGAATATATTCAGGAAAAAACGCATACGCCCTTTTTGGCCAAGTGCATCATTGTGGACGTTCTGCCTCTTTTCCTATGCTTTCAATGCAATTCCAGTCTACCTCCTGAAATCGGTTTCCTGCAATTCTGCCCCGCTTTCAAGTCCTCTTGGCAGCCTTACTTCAGTCTATTTTTGGACGATAGCTGTCATTTATTACTCTGCAGGTTTGTGAATTACAGTGCCCCTGAGCTCCTTTCTTCAACTCGCTTTCTTGTGAGCTGGCCGCAACACCGCAGGATGGCTTCAGGCCCTAATCTGGTTCCGGCACGGCACGCTGAGCCTTTGGTTATTTCCTCTTCCTGGTGGGAAATGAGAGTTAAATTTGCCCGTCCAGACACCTCCAGCTAGCCTCTCATTGGTTCTCGCTATTCCTGTTCATCTTCCGCAGAAATTGCAAACTGGGCCAAACAGGAGGTTAAAGGGACTGACTCTCCAAGTGGGGAGAGTGTTAGTAAAGCGTCTGGAATGTTGCACCCGAGTACCAGGGGAGGAAAACTGAGACATATTTGAACACATCTCCCGTTCACATGGTTGATCATACTTGGGTTCCACATGCATGTTTTAGCTGAAGGAAGAATACCTAAAACCTGGGTAGTTGAAACCCGTGGAATGGGTACCATGCAATATGACTTCAAAGGGTCTTCATTTGCTCACCGAACCTCCCCAATCCTATCACTGCTGCGTTTATGCCCCTGTACACATGCTTGATTCTCTTTCGGAGACATAGCAATCCATAGGTTTTAAGATACTTACTAGTCAGGTACATTCTTAGGCGTTTAATATGCGGTGTTGAGTCCATTTCGTTGAGCAAGGAGTAGCTCTTGTCTATTCCATATTTGGCTTAAGGAACTTTATCTGTGCTCATTTCAATCTCTGGTTTTATGCAGCACCCCAACTCACCTTTCCCCTTAAGCAAGCATAAGTTGGTTTTCGAAATTTGAGACCCTGTTCTGTTCTGTAATTCAGTTCCTGTGTAGCCAAGTTTACATTCCGTGTATTAGTGATATCTTATGATGTTTCTTTTTCTGTGTGACTTATTTCAGTTAGAATCATCATACCTGAATCCACTCATTGTGATGCTAAGGGCCTGATGACACAGATTTCATTGCTGAGTGATATTGCTTTGTAAGTAAATACCACAACTTCTTTATCCATTTTTCACTTTCTGCGATGTTGAACTTGTACTGTAAACGAGGTTCTTGTAAACAGAGCCGTTCCAAACTTTGGGGTGGCTGTGTCTTTTTGATTTTAATTTCCCTAAGCTATAGGACCATAAGTGGAAGTGCCCTAGGTTCTGTTGCTTTGTTTTTTAGATATTTCAGGAAACACCATACACTTCTCCCGAGTGTCTGTTGACAATTTACATCCCGCCCATCAGCATAACAAGGCTCCCAGTTCTCCATGGCCTGTCCTGCCTTTCTGGATTTTACACTTTTTTCAGATGGCCCTTTTGACCGGGGGGAAGTGAGACTTCATTGTAGTGCAGATTTCCTTTGCAAGCTTGCTTGGTTGGCCAAAAAGGGCGTATGCGTTTTTTCCTGAATATATTCAGGAAAAAACGCATACGCCCTTTTTGGCCAAGTGCATCATTGTGGACGTTCTGCCTCTTTTCCTATGCTTTCAATGCAATTCCAGTCTACCTCCTGAAATCGGTTTCCTGCAATTCTGCCCCGCTTTCAAGTCCTCTTGGCAGCCTTACTTCAGTCTATTTTTGGACGATAGCTGTCATTTATAACTCTGCAGGTTTGTGAATTACAGTGCCCCTGAGCTCCTTTCTTCAACTCGCTTTCTTGTGACCTGGCCGCAACACCGCAGGATGGCTTCAGGCCCTAATCTGGTTCCGGCACGGCACACTGAGCCTTTGGTTATTTCCTCTTCCTGGTGGGAAATGAGAGTTAAATTTGCCCGTCCAGACACCTCCAGCTAGCCTCTCATTGGTTCTCGCTATTCCTGTTCATCTTCCGCAGAAATTGCAAACTGGGCCAAACAGGAGGTTAAAGGGACTGACTCTCCAAGTGGGGAGAGTGTTAGTAAAGCGTCTGGAATGTTGCACCCGAGTACCAGGGGAGGAAAACTGAGACATATTTGAACACGTCTCCCGTTCACGTGGTTGATCATACTTGGGTTCCATATGCATGTTTTAGCTGAAGGAAGAATACCTAAAACCTGGGTAGTTGAAACCCGTGGAATGGGTACCATGCAATATGACTTCAAAGGGTCTTCATTTGCTCACCGAACCTCTCCAATCCTATCACTGCTGCGTTTATGCCCCTGTACACATGCTTGATTCTCTTTCGGAGACATAGCAATCCATAGGTTTTAAGATACTTACTAGTCAGGTACATTCTTAGGCGTTTAATATGCGGTGTTGAGTCCATTTCGTTGAGCAAGGAGTAGCTCTTGTCTATTCCATATTTGGCTTAAGGAACTTTATCTGTGCTCATTTCAATCTCTGGTTTTATGCAGCACCCCAACTCACCTTTCCCCTTAAGCAAGCATAAGTTGGTTTTCGAAATTTGAGACCCTGTTCTGTTCTGTAATTCAGTTCCTGTGTAGCCAAGTTTCCATTCCGTGTATTACTGATATCTTATGATGTTTCTTTTTCTGTGTGACTTATTTCAGTTAGAATCATCATACCTGAATCCACTCATTGTGCTGCTAAGGGCCTGATGACACAGATTTCATTGCTGAGTGATATTGCTTTGTAAGTAAATACCACAACTTCTTTATCCATTTTTCACTTTCTGCGATGTTGAACTTGTACTGTAAACGAGGTTCTTGTAAACAGAGCCGTTCCAAACTTTGGGGTGGCTGTGCCTTTTTGATTTTGAATTCCCTAAGCTATAGGACCATAAGTGGAAGTGCCCTAGGCTCTGTTGCTTTGTTTTTTAGATGTTTCAGGAAACACCATACACTTCTCCCGAGTGGTTGTTGGCAATTTACATCCCGCCCATCAGCATAACAAGGCTCCCAGTTCTCCATGGCCTGTCCTGCCTTTCTGGATTTTACACTTTTTTCAGATGGCCCTTTTGACCGGGGGGAAGTGAGACTTCATTGTAGTGCAGATTTCCTTTGCAAGCTTGCTTGGTTGGCCAAAAAGGGCGTATGCGTTTTTTCCTGAATATATTCAGGAAAAAACGCATACGCCCTTTTTGGCCAACTGCATCATTGTGGACGTTCGACCTCTTTTCCTATGCATTCAATGCAATTCCAGTCTACCTCCTGAAATCGGTTTCCTGCAATTCTGCCCCGCTTTGAAGTCCTCTTGGCAGCCTTACTTCAGTCTATTTTTGGACGATAGCTGTCATTTATAACTCTGCAGGTTTGTGAATTACAGTGCCCCTGAGCTCCTTTCTTCAACTCGCTTTCTTGTGACCTGGCCGCAACACCGCAGGATGGCTTCAGGCCCTAATCTGGTTCCAGCACGGCACGCTGAGCCTTTGGTTATTTCCTCTTCCTGGTGGGAAATGAGAGTTAAATTTGCCCGTCCAGACACCTCCAGCTAGTCTCTCATTGGTTCTCGCTATTCCTGTTCATCTTCCGCAGAAATTGCAAACTGGGCCAAACAGGAGGTTAAAGGGACTGACTCTCCAAGTGGGGAGAGTGTTAGTAAAGCGTCTGGAATGTTGCACCCGAGTACCAGGGGAGGAAAACTGAGACATATTTGAACACGTCTCCCGTTCACATGGTTGATCATACTTGGGTTCCACATGCATGTTTTAGCTGAAGGAAGAATACCTAAAACCTGGGTAGTTGAAACCCGTGGAATGGGTACCATGCAATATGACTTCAAAGGGTCTTCATTTGCTCACCGAACCTCTCCAATCCTATCACTGCTGCGTTTATGCCCCTGTACACATGCTTGATTCTCTTTCGGAGACATAGCAATCCATAGGTTTTAAGATACTTACTAGTCAGGTACATTCTTAGGCGTTTAATATGCGGTGTTGAGTCCATTTCGTTGAGCAAGGAGTAGCTCTTGTCTATTCCATATTTGGCTTAAGGAACTTTATCTGTGCTCATTGCAATCTCTGGTTTTATGCAGCACCCCAACTCACCTTTCCCCTTAAGCAAGCATAAGTTGGTTTTCTAAATTTGAGACCCTGTTCTGTTCTGTAATTCAGTTCCTGTGTAGCCAAGTTTACATTCCGTGTATTACTGATATCTTATGATGTTTCTTTTTCTGTGTGACTTATTTCAGTTAGAATCATCATACCTGAATCCACTCATTGTGCTGCTAAGGGCCTGATGACACAGATTTCATTGCTGAGTTATATTGCTTTGTAAGTAAATACCACAACTTCTTTATCCATTTTTCACTTTCTGCGATGTTGAACTTGTACTGTAAACGAGGTTCTTGTAAACAGAGCCGTTCCAAACTTTGGGGTGGCTGTGCCTTTTTGATTTTGAATTCCCTAAGCTATAGGACCATAAGTGGAAGTGCCCTAGGCTCTGTTGCTTTGTTTTTTAGATGTTTCAGGAAACACCATACACTTCTCCCGAGTGGTTGTTGGCAATTTACATCCCGCCCATCAGCATAACAAGGCTCCCAGTTCTCCATGGCCTGTCCTGTCTTTCTGGATTTTACACTTTTTTCAGATGGCCCTTTTGACCGGGGGGAAGTGAGACTTCATTGTAGTGCAGATTTCCTTTGCAAGCTTGCTTGGTTGGCCAAAAAGGGCGTATGCGTTTTTTCCTGAATATATTCAGGAAGAAACGCATACGCCCTTTTTGGCCAAGTGCATCATTGTGTACGTTCTGCCTCTTTTCCTATGCTTTCAATGCAATTCCAGTCTACCTCCTGAAATCGGTTTCCTGCAATTCTGCCCCGCTTTCAAGTCCTCTTGGCAGCCTTACTTCAGTCTATTTTTGGATGATAGCTGTCATTTATAACTCTGCAGGTTTGTGAATTACAGTGCCCCTGAGCTCCTTTCTTCAACTCGCTTTCTTGTGACCTGGCCGCAACACCGCAGGATGGCTTCAGGCCCTAATCTGGTTCCGGCACGGCACACTGAGCCTTTGGTTATTTCCTCTTCCTGGTGGGAAATGAGAGTTAAATTTGCCCGTCCAGACACCTCCAGCTAGCCTCTCATTGGTTCTCGCTATTCCTGTTCATCTTCCCCAGAAATTGCAAACTGGGCCAAACAGGAGGTTAAAGGGACTGACTCTCCAAGTGGGGAGAGTGTTAGTAAAGCGTCTGGAATGTTGCACTCGAGTACCAGGGGAGGAAAACTGAGACATATTTGAACACGTCTCCCGTTCACGTGGTTGATCATACTTGGGTTCCATATGCATGTTTTAGCTGAAGGAAGAATACCTAAAACCTGGGTAGTTGAAACCCGTGGAATGTGTACCATGCAATATGACTTCAAAGGGTCTTCATTTGCTCACCGAACCTCTCCAATCCTATCACTGCTGCGTTTATGCCCCTGTACACATGCTTGATTCTCTTTCGGAGACATAGCAATCCATAGGTTTTAAGATACTTACTAGTCAGGTACATTCTTAGGCGTTTAATATGCGGTGTTGAGTCCATTTCGTTGAGCAAGGAGTAGCTCTTGTCTATTTCATATTTGGCTTAAGGAACTTTATCTGTGCTCATTTCAATCTCTGGTTTTATGCAGCACCCCAACTCACCTTTCCCCTTAAGCAAGCATAAGTTGGTTTTCGAAATTAGAGACCCTGTTCTGTTCTGTAATTGAGTTCCTGTGTAGCCAAGTTTACATTCCGTGTATTACTGATATCTTATGATGTTTCTTTTTCTGTGTGACTTATTTCAGTTAGAATCATCATACCTGAATCCACTCATTGTGCTGCTAAGGGCCTGATGACACAGATTTCATTGCTGAGTGATATTGCTTTGTAAGTAAATACCACAACTTCTTTATCCATTTTTCACTTTCTGCGATGTTGAACTTGTACTGTAAACAAGGTTCTTGTAAACAGAGCCGTTCCAAACTTTGGGGTGGCTGTGCCTTTTTGATTTTGAATTCCCTAAGCTATAGGACCATAAGTGGAAGTGCCCTAGGCTCTGTTGCTTTGTTTTTTAGATGTTTCAGGAAACACCATACACTTCTCCCGAGTGGTTGTTGGCAATTTACATCCCGCCCATCAGCATAACAAGGCTCCCAGTTCTCCATGGCCTGTCCTGCCTTTCTGGATTTTACACTTTTTTCAGATGGCCCTTTTGACCGGGGGGAAGTGAGACTTCATTGTAGTGCAGATTTCCTTTGCAAGCTTGCTTGGTTGGCCAAAAAGGGCGTATGCGTTTTTTCCTGAATATATTCAGGAAAAAACGCATACGCCCTTTTTGGCCAAGTGCATCATTGTGGACGTTCGGCCTCTTTTCCTATGCATTCAATGCAATTCCAGTCTACCTCCTGAAATCGGTTTCCTGCAATTCTGCCCCGCTTTCAAGTCCTCTTGGCAGCCTTACTTCAGTCTATTTTTGGACGATAGCTGTCATTTATAACTCTGCAGGTTTGTGAATTACAGTGCCCCTGAGCTCCTTTCTTCAACTCGCTTTCTTGTGTGCTGGCCGCAACACCGCAGGATGGCTTCAGGCCCTAATCTGGTTCCAGCACGGCACGCTGAGCCTTTGGTTATTTCCTCTTCCTGGTGGGAAATGAGAGTTAAATTTGCCCGTCCAGACACCTCCAGCTAGTCTCTCATTGGTTCTCGCTATGCCTGTTCATCTTCCGCAGAAATTGCAAACTGGGCCAAACAGGAGGTTAAAGGGACTGACTCTCCAAGTGGGGAGAGTGTTAGTAAAGCGTCTGGAATGTTGCACCCGAGTACCAGGGGAGGAAAACTGAGACATATTTGAACACGTCTCCCGTTCACATGGTTGATCATACTCTGGGTTCCACATGCATGTTTTAGCTGAAGGAAGAATACCTAAAACATGGGTAGTTGAAACCCGTGGAATGGGTACCATGCAATATGACTTCAAAGGGTCTTCATTTGCTCACCGAACCTCTCCAATCCTATCACTGCTGCGTTTATGCCCCTGTACACATGCTTGATTCTCTTTCGGAGACATAGCAATCCATAGGTTTTAAGATACTTACTAGTCAGGTACATTCTTAGGTGTTTAATATGCGGTGTTGAGTCCATTTCGTTGAGCAAGGAGTAGCTCTTGTCTATTCCATATTTGACTTAAGGAACTTTATCTGTGCTCATTTCAATCTCTGGTTTTATGCAGCACCCCAACTCATCTTTACCCTTAAGCAAGCATAAGTTGGTTTTCTAAATTTGAGACACTGTTCTGTTCTGTAATTCAGTTCCTGTGTAGCCAAGTTTACATTCCGTGTATTACTGATATCTTATGATGTTTCTTTTTCTGTGTGACTTACTTCAGTTAGAATCATCATACCTGAATCCACTCATTGTGCTGCTAAGGGCCTGATGACACAGATTTCATTGCTGAGTGATATTGCTTTGTAAGTAAATACCACAACTTCTTTATCCATTTTTCACTTTCTGCGATGTTGAACTTGTACTGTAAACGAGGTTCTTGTAAACAGAGCTGTTCCAAACTTTGGGGTGGCTGTGTCTTTTTGATTTTAATTTCCCTAAGCTATAGGACCATAAGTGGAAGTGCCCGAGGTTCTGTTGCTTTGTTTTTTAGATGTTTCAGGAAACACCATACACTTCTCCCGAGTGGTTGTTGGCAATTTACATCCCGCCCATCAGCATAACAAGGCTCCCAGTTCTCCATGTCCTGTCCTGCCTTTCTGGATTTTACACTTTTTTCAGATGGCCCTTTTGACCGGGGGGAAGTGAGACTTCATTGTCGTGCAGATTTCCTTTGCAAGCTTGCTTGGTTGGCCAAAAAGGGCGTATGCGTTTTTTCCTGAATATATTCAGGAAAAAACGCATACGCCCTTTTTGGCCAAGTGCATCATTGTGGACGTTCTGCCTCTTTTCCTATGCTTTCAATGCAATTCCAGTCTACCTCCTGAAATCGGTTTCCTGCAATTCTGCCCCGCTTTCAAGTCCTCTTGGCAGCCTTACTTCAGTCTATTTTTGGACGATAGCTGTCATTTATAACTCTGCAGGTTTGTGAATTACAGTGCCCCTGAGCTCCTTTCTTCAACTCTCTTTCTTGTGACCTGGCCGCAACACCGCAGGATGGCTTCAGGCCCTAATCTGGTTCCGGCCCGGCATGCTGAGCCTTTGGTTAATTCCTCTTCCTGGTGGGAAATGAGAGTTAAATTTGCCCGTCCAGACACCTCCAGCTAGCCTCTCATTGGTTCTCGCTATTCCTGTTCATCTTCCGCAGAAATTGCAAACTGGGCCAAACAGGAGGTTAAAGGGACTGACTCTCCAAGTGGGGAGAGTGTTAGTAAAGCATCTGGAATGTTGCACCCGAGTACCAGAGGAGGAAAGCTGAGACATATTTGAACACGTCTCCCGTTAACATGGTTGATCATACTCTGGGTTCCACATGCATGTTTTAGCTGAAGGAAGAATACCTTAAACCTGGAGAGTTGAGACCCGTGTAATGGGTACCATGCAATATGACTTCAAAGGGTCTTCATTTGCTCACCGAACCTCTCCAATCCTATCACTGCTGCGTTTATTCCCCTGTACACACGCTTGATTCTCTTTTGGAGACATAGCAATCCATAGGTTTTAAGATACTTACTAGTCAGGTACATTCTTAGGGGTTTAATATGGGGTTTTGAGTCCATTTCGTTGAGCAAGGAGTAGCTCTTGTCTATTCCATATTTGGCTTAAGGAACTTTATCTGTGCTCATTTCAATCTCTGGTTTTATGCAGCACCCCAACTCACCTTTGCCCTTAAGCAAGCATAAGTTGGTTTTCTAAATTTGAGACCCTGTTCTGTTTTGGAATGCAGTTCCTGTGTAGCCAAGTTTACATTCCGTGTATTAGTGATATCTTATGATGTTTCTTTTTCTGTGTGACTTATTTCAGTTAGAATCATCGTACCTGAATCCACTCATTATGCTACTACGGGCCTGATGACATAGATTTCATTGCTGAGTGATACTGCATTGTACGTAAGTACCACAAGTTCTTTATCCATTTTTCACTTTCTGCGATGTTGAACTTGTACTGTAAACGAGGTTCTTGTAAACAGAGGCGTCCCAAACTTTGGGGTGGCTGTGTCTTTTTGATTTTAATTTCCCTAAGCTATAGGACCATAAGTGACAGTGCCCTAGGCTCTGTTGCTTTGTTTTTTAGATGTTTCAGGAAACACCATACACTTCTCCCGAGTGTCTGTTGGCAATTTACATCCCGCCCATCAGCATAACAAGGCTCCCAGTTCTCCATGGCCTGTCCTGCCTTTCTGGATTTTACACTTTTTTCAGATGGCCCTTTTGACCGGGGGGAAGTGAGACTTCATTGTAGTGCAGATTTCCTTTGCAAGCTTGCTTGGTTGGCCAAAAAGGGCGTATGCGTTTTTTCCTGAATATATTCAGGAAAAAACGCATACGCCCTTTTTGGCCAAGTGCATCATTGTGGACGTTCGGCCTCTTTTCCTATGCATTCAATGCAATTCCAGTCTACCTCCTGAAATCGGTTTCCTGCAATTCTGCCCCGCTTTGAAGTCCTCTTGGCAGCCTTACTTCAGTCTATTTTTGGACGATAGCTGTCATTTATAACTCTGCAGGTTTGTGAATTACAGTGCCCCTGAGCTCCTTTCTTCAACTCGCTTTCTTGTGACCTGGCCGCAACACCGCAGGATGGCTTCAGGCCCTAATCTGGTTCCAGCACGGCACGCTGAGCCTTTGGTTATTTCCTCTTCCTGGTGGGAAATGAGAGTTAAATTTGCCCGTCCAGACACCTCCAGCTAGTCTCTCATTGGTTCTCGCTATTCCTGTTCATCTTCCGCAGAAATTGCAAACTTGACCAAACAGGAGGTTAAAGACACTGACTCTCCAAGTCGGGAGAGTGTTAGTAAAGCGTCTGGAATGTTGCACCCGAGTACCAGGGTACAAAAACTGAGACATATTTGAACACGTCTCCCGATCACATGGTTGATCATACTCTGGGTTCCACATGCATGTTTTAGCTGAAGGAAGAATACCTAAAACCTGGGTAGTTGAAACCCGTGGAATGGGTACCATGCAATATGACTTCAAAGGGTCTTCATTTGCTCACCGAACCTCTCCAATCCTATCACTGCTGCGTTTATGCCCCTGTACACATGCTTGATTCTCTTTCGGAGACATAGCAATCCATAGGTTTTAAGATACTTACTAGTCAGGTACATTCTTAGGTGTTTAATATGCGGTGTTGAGTCCATTTCGTTGAGCAAGGAGTAGCTCTTGTCTATTCCATATTTGACTTAAGGAACTTTATCTGTGCTCATTTCAATCTCTGGTTTTATGCAGCACCCCAACTCATCTTTACCCTTAAGCAAGCATAAGTTGGTTTTCTAAATTTGAGACACTGTTCTGTTCTGTAATTCAGTTCCTGTGTAGCCAAGTTTACATTCCGTGTATTACTGATATCTTATGATGTTTCTTTTTCTGTGTGACTTACTTCAGTTAGAATCATCATACCTGAATCCACTCATTGTGCTGCTAAGGGCCTGATGACACAGATTTCATTGCTGAGTGATATTGCTTTGTAAGTAAATACCACAACTTCTTTATCCATTTTTCACTTTCTGCGATGTTGAACTTGTACTGTAAACGAGGTTCTTGTAAACAGAGCTGTTCCAAACTTTGGGGTGGCTGTGTCTTTTTGATTTTAATTTCCCTAAGCTATAGGACCATAAGTGGAAGTGCCCGAGGTTCTGTTGCTTTGTTTTTTAGATGTTTCAGGAAACACCATACACTTCTCCCGAGTGGTTGTTGGCAATTTTCATCCCGCCCATCAGCATAACAAGGCTCCCAGTTCTCCATGGCCTGTCCTGCCTTTCTGGATTTTACACTTTTTTCAGATGGCCCTTTTGACCGGGGGGAAGTGAGACTTCATTGTCGTGCAGATTTCCTTTGCAAGCTTGCTTGGTTGGCCAAAAAGGGCGTATGCGTTTTTTCCTGAATATATTCAGGAAAAAACGCATACGCCCTTTTTGGCCAAGTGCATCATTGTGGACGTTCTGCCTCTTTTCCTATGCTTTCAATGCAATTCCAGTCTACCTCCTGAAATCGGTTTCCTGCAATTCTGCCCCGCTTTCAAGTCCTCTTGGCAGCCTTACTTCAGTCTATTTTTGGACGATAGCTGTCATTTATAACTCTGCAGGTTTGTGAATTACAGTGCCCCTGAGCTCCTTTCTTCAACTCTCTTTCTTGTGACCTGGCCGCAACACCGCAGGATGGCTTCAGGCCCTAATCTGGTTCCGGCCCGGCATGCTGAGCCTTTGGTTAATTCCTCTTCCTGGTGGGAAATGAGAGTTAAATTTGCCCGTCCAGACACCTCCAGCTAGCCTCTCATTGGTTCTCGCTATTCCTGTTCATCTTCCGCAGAAATTGCAAACTGGGCCAAACAGGAGGTTAAAGGGACTGACTCTCCAAGTGGGGAGAGTGTTAGTAAAGCATCTGGAATGTTGCACCCGAGTACCAGAGGAGGAAAGCTGAGACATATTTGAACACGTCTCCCGTTAACATGGTTGATCATACTCTGGGTTCCACATGCATGTTTTAGCTGAAGGAAGAATACCTTAAACCTGGAGAGTTGAGACCCGTGTAATGGGTACCATGCAATATGACTTCAAAGGGTCTTCATTTGCTCACCAAACCTCTCCAATCCTATCACTGCTGCGTTTATTCCCCTGTACACACGCTTGATTCTCTTTTGGAGACATAGCAATCCATAGGTTTTAAGATACTTACTAGTCAGGTACATTCTTAGGGGTTTAATATGGGGTTTTGAGTCCATTTCGTTGAGCAAGGAGTAGCTCTTGTCTATTCCATATTTGGCGTAAGGAACTTTATCTGTGCTCATTTCAATCTCTGGTTTTATGCAGCACCCCAACTCACCTTTGCCCTTAAGCAAGCATAAGTTGGTTTTCTAAATTTGAGACCCTGTTCTGTTTTGGAATGCAGTTCCTGTGTAGCCAAGTTTACATTCCGTGTATTAGTGATATCTTATGATGTTTCTTTTTCTGTGTGACTTATTTCAGTTAGAATCATCGTACCTGAATCCACTCATTATGCTACTACGGGCCTGATGACATAGATTTCATTGCTGAGTGATACTGCATTGTACGTAAGTACCACAAGTTCTTTATCCATTTTTCACTTTCTGCGATGTTGAACTTGTACTGTAAACGAGGTTCTTGTAAACAGAGGCGTCCCAAACTTTGGGGTGGCTGTGTCTTTTTGATTTTAATTTCCCTAAGCTATAGGACCATAAGTGACAGTGCCCTAGGCTCTGTTGCTTTGTTTTTTAGATGTTTCAGGAAACACCATACACTTCTCCCGAGTGTCTGTTGGCAATTTACATCCCGCCCATCAGCATAACAAGGCTCCCAGTTCTCCATGGCCTGTCCTGCCTTTCTGGATTTTACACTTTTTTCAGATGGCCCTTTTGACCGGGGGGAAGTGAGACTTCATTGTAGTGCAGATTTCCTTTGCAAGCTTGCTTGGTTGGCCAAATAGGGCGTATGTGTTATTTCCTGAATATATTCAGGAAAAAACGCATACGCCCTTTTTGGCCAAGTGCATCATTGTGGACGTTCTGCCTCTTTTCCTATGCTTTCAATGCAATTCCAGTCTACCTCCTGAAATCGGTTTCCTGCAATTCTGCCCCGCTTTCAAGTCCTCTTGGCAGCCTTACTTCAGTCTATTTTTGGACGATAGCTGTCATTTATAACTCTGCAGGTTTGTGAATTACAGTGCCCCTGAGCTCCTTTCTTCAACTCGCTTTCTTTTGAGCTGGCCGCAACACCGCAGGATGGCTTCAGGCCCTAATCTGGTTCCGGCACGGCACGCTGAGCCTTTGGTTAATTCCTCTTCCTGGTGGGAAATGAGAGTTAAATTTGCCCGTCCAGACACCTCCAGCTAGCCTCTCATTGGTTCTCGCTATTCCTGTTCATCTTCCGCAGAAATTGCAAACTGGGCCAAACAGGAGGTTAAAGGGACTGACTCTCCAAGTGGGGAGAGTGTTAGTAAAGCGTCTGGAATGTTGCACCCGAGTACCAGGGGAGGAAAACTGAGACATATTTGAACACGTCTCCCAATCACATGGTTGATCATACTCTAGGTTCCACATGCATGTTTTAGCTGAAGGAAGAATACCTTAAACCTGGGTAGTTGAAACCCGTGGAATGGGTACCATGCAATATGACTTCAAAGGGTCTTCATTTGCTCACCGAACCTCTCCAATCCTATCACTGCTGCGTTTATGCCCCTGTACACATGCTTGATTCTCTTTCGGAGACATAGCAATCCATAGGTTTTAAGATACTTACTAGTCAGGTACATTCTTAGGCGTTTAATATGCGGTGTTGAGTCCATTTCGTTGAGCAAGGAGTAGCTCTTGTCTATTCCATATTTGGCTTAAGGAACTTTATCTGTGCTCATTTCAATCTCTGGTTTTATGCAGCACCCCAACTCACCTTTACGCTTAAGCAAGAATAAGTTTTTTTTCTAAATTTGAGACCCTGTTCTGTTCTGTAATTCAGTTCCTGTGTAGCCAAGTTTTCATTCCGTGTATTACTGATATCTTATGATGTTTCTTTTTCTGTGTGACTTATTTTAGTTAGAATCATCATACCTGAATCCACTCATTGTGCTGCTAAGGGCCTGATGACACAGATTTCATTGCTGAGTGATATTGCTTTGTAAGTAAATACCACAACTTCTTTATCCATTTTTCACTTTCTGCGATGTTGAACTTGTACTGTAAACGAGGTTCTTGTAAACAGAGCCGTTCCAAACTTTGGGGTGGCTGTGTCTTTTTGATTTTAATTTCCCTAAGCTATAGGACCATAAGTGGAAGTGCCCTAGGTTCTGTTGCTTTGTTTTTTAGATGTTTCAGGAAACACCATACACTTCTCCCGAGTGGTTGTTGGCAATTTACATCCCGCCCATCAGCATAACAAGGCTCCCAGTTCTCCATGGCCTGTCCTGCCTTTCTGGATTTTACACTTTTTTCAGATGGCCCTTTTGACCGGGGGGAAGTGAGACTTCATTGTAGTGCAGATTTCCTTTGCAAGCTTGCTTGGTTGGCCAAAAAGGGCGTATGCGTTTTTTCCTGAATATATTCAGGAAAAAACGCATACGCCCTTTTTGGCCAAGTGCATCATTGTGGACGTTCTGCCTCTTTTCCTATGCTTTCAATGCAATTCCAGTCTACCTCCTGAAATCGGTTTCCTGCAATTCTGCCCCGCTTTCAAGTCCTCTTGGCAGCCTTACTTCAGTATATTTTTGGACGATAGCTGTCATTTATAACTCTGCAGGTTTGTGAATTACAGTGCCCCTGAGCTCCTTTCTTCAACTCGCTTTCTTTTGAGCTGGCCGCAACACCGCAGGATGGCTTCAGGCCCTAATCTGGTTCCGGTACGGCACACTGAGCCTTTGGTTATTTCCTCTTCCTGGTGGGAAATGAGAGTTAAATTTGCCCGTCCAGACACCTCCAGCTAGCCTCTCATTGGTTCTCGCTATTCCTGTTCATCTTCCGCAGAAATTGCAAACTGGGCCAAACAGGAGGTTAAAGGCGCTGACTCTCCAAGTGGGGAGAGTGTTAGTAAAGTGTCTGGAATGTTGCACCCGAGTACCAGGGGAGGAAAACTGAGACATATTTGAACACGTCTCCTGATCACATAGTTGATCATACTCTGGGTTCCACATGCATCTTTTACCTGAAGGAAGAATACCTAAAACCTGGGTAGTTGAAACCCGTGGAATGGGTACCATGCAATATGACTTCAAAGGGTCTTCATTTGCTCACCGAACCTCTCCAATCCTATCACTGCTGCGTTTATGCCCCTGTACACATGCTTGATTCTCTTTCGGAGACATAGCAATCTATAGGTTTTAAGATACTTACTAGTCAGGTACATTCTTAGGCGTTTAATATGCGGTGTTGAGTCCATTTCGTTGAGCAAGGAGTAGCTCTTGTCTATTCCATATTTGGCTTAAGGAACTTTATCTGTGCTCATTTCAATCTCTGGTTTTATGCAGCACCCCAACTCACCTTTACCCTTAAGCAAGCATAAGTTGGTTTTCTAAATTTGAGACCCTGTTCTGTTCTGTAATTCAGTTCCTGTGTAGCCAAGTTTACATTCCGTTTATTACTGATATCTTATGATGTTTTTTTTCTGTGTGACTTATTTCAGTTAGAATCATCATACCTGAATCCACTCATTGTGCTGCTAAGGGCCTGATGACACAGATTTCATTGCTGAGTGATATTGCTTTGTAAGTAAATACCACAACTTCTTTATCCATTTTTCACTTTCTGCGATGTTGAACTTGTAATGTAAACGAGGTTCTTGTAAACAGAGCCGTTCCAAACTTTGGGGTGGCTGTGTCTTTTTGATTTTAATTTCCCTAAGCTATAGGACCATAAGTGGAAGTGCCCTAGGTTCTGTTGCTTTGTTTTTTAGATGTTTCAGGAAACACCATACACTTCTCCCGAGTGTCTGTTGGCAATTTACATCCCGCCCATCAGCATAACAAGGCTCCCAGTTCTCCATGGCCTGTCCTGCCTTTCTGGATTTTACACTTTTTTCAGATGGCCCTTTTGACCGGGGGGAAGTGAGACTTCATTGTAGTGCAGATTTCCTTTGCAAGCTTGCTTGGTTGGCCAAAAAGGGCGTATGCGTTTTTTCCTGAATATATTCAGGAAAAAACGCATACGCCCTTTTTGGCCAAGTACATCATTGTGGACGTTCTGCCTCTTTTCCTATGCTTTCAATGCAATTCCAGTCTACCTCCTGAAATCGGTTTCCTGCAATTCTGCCCCGCTTTCAAGTCCTCTTGGCAGCCTTAATTCAGTCTATTTTTGGACGATAGCTGTCATTTATAACTCTGCAGGTTTGTGAATTACAGTGCGCCTGCGCTCCTTTCTTCAACTCGGTTTCTTTAGAGCTGGCCGCAACACCGCAGGATGGCTTCAGGCCCTAATCTGGTTCCGGTACGGCACGCTGAGCCTTTGGTTATTTCCTCTTCCTGGTGGGAAATGAGAGTTAAATTTGCCCGTCCAGACACCTCCAGCTAGCTTCTCATTGGTTCTCGCTATTCCTGTTCATCTTCCGCAGAAATTGCAAACTGTGCCAAACAGGAGGTTAAAGGCGCTGACTCTCCAAGTGGGGAGAGTGTTAGTTAAGCGTCTGGAATGTTGCACCCGAGTACCAGGGGAGGAAAACTGAGACATATTTGAACACGTCTCCCGATCACATGGTTGATCATACTCTGGGTTCCACATGCATGTTTTAGCTGAAGGAAGAATACCTAAAACCTGGGTAGTTGAAACCCGTGGAATGGGTACCATGCAATATGACTTCAAACGGTCTTCATTTGCTCACCGAACCTCTCCAATCCTATCACTGCTGCGTTTATGCCCCTGTACACATGCTTGATTCTCTTTCGGAGACATAGCAATCCATAGGTTTTAAGATACTTACTAGTCAGGTACATTCTTAGGCGTTTAATATGCGGTGTTGAGTCCATTTCGTTGAGCAAGGAGTAGCTCTTGTCTATTCCATATTTGGCTTAAGGAACTTTATCTGTGCTCATTTCAATCTCTGGTTTTATGCAGCAACCCAACTCACCTTTCCCCTTAAGCAAGCATAAGTTGGTTTTCTAAATTTGAGAACCTGTTCTGTTTTGGAATTCAGTTCCTGTGTAGCCAAGTTTACATTCCGTGTATTAGTGATATCTTATGATGTTTCTTTTTCTGTGTGACTTATTTCAGTTAGAATCATCATACCTGAATCCACTCATTGTGATGCTAAGGGCCTGATGACATAGATTTCATTGCTGAGTGATATTGCTTTGTAAGTAAATACCACAACTTCTTTCTCCATTTTTCACTTTCTGCGATGTTGAACTTGTACTGTAAACGAGGTTCTTGTAAACAGAGCCGTTCCAAACTTTGGGGTGGCTGTGTCTTTTTGATTTTAATTTCCCTAAGCTATAGGACCATAAGTGGAAGTGCCCTAGGCTCTGTTGCTTTGTTTTTTAGATGTTTCAGGAAACACCATACACTTCTCCGGAGTGTCTGCTGGCAATTTACATCCCGCCCATCAGCATATCAAGGCTCCCAGTTCTCAATGGCCTGTTGCCTTTCTGGATTTTACACTTTTTTCAGATGGCCCTTTTAACCGGGGGGAAGTGAGACTTCATTGTAGTGCAGATTTCCTTTGCAAGCTTGCTTGGTTGGCCAAAAAGGGCGTATGCGTTTTTTCCTGATTATATTCAGGAAAAAACGCATACGCCCTTTTTGGCCAAGTGCATCATTGTGGACGTTCTGCCTCTTTTCCTATGCTTTCAATGCAATTCCAGTCTACCTCCTGAAATCGGTTTCCTGCAATTCTGCCCCGCTTTCAAGTCCTCTTGGCAGCCTTACTTCAGTCTATTTTTGGACGATAGCTGTCATTTATAACTCTGCAGGTTTGTGAATTACAGTGCCCCTGAGCTCCTTTCTTCAACTCGCTTTCTTGTGACCTGGCCGCAACACCGCAGGATGGCTTCAGGCCCTAATCTGGTTCCGGCCCGGCATGCTGAGCCTTTGGTTAATTCCTCTTCCTGGTGGGAAATGAGAGTTAAATTTGCCCGTCCAGACACCTCCAGCTAGCCTCTCATTGGTTCTCGCTATTCCTGTTCATCTTCCGCAGAAATTGCAAACTGGGCCAAACAGGAGGTTAAAGGGACTGACTCTCCAAGTGGGGAGAGTGTTAGTAAAGCGTCTGGAATGTTGCACCCGAGTACCAGGGGAGGAAAACTGAGACATATTTGAACACGTCTCCCGATCACATGGTTGATCATACTCTAGGTTCCACATGCATGTTATAGCTGAAGGAAGAATACCTTAAACCTGGGTAGTTGAGACCCGTGGAATGGGTACCATGCAATATGACTTCAAAGGGTCTTCATTTGCTCACCGAACCTCTCCAATCCTATCACTGCTGCGTTTATGCCCCTGTACACATGCTTGATTCTCTTTCGGAGACATAGCAATCCATAGGTTTTAAGATACTTACTAGTCAGGTACATTCTTAGGCGTTTAATATGGGGTGTTGAGTCCATTTCGTTGAGCAAGGAGTAGCTCTTGTCTATTCCATATTTGGCTTAAGGAACTTTATCTGTGCTCATTTCAATCTCTGGTTTTATGCAGCACCCCAACTCACCTTTCCCCTTAAGCAAGCATAAGTTGGTTTTCTAAATTTGAGACCCTGTTCTGTTCTGTAATTCAGTTCCTGTGTAGCCAAGTTTACATTCCGCGTATTACTGATATCTTATGATGTTTCTTTTTCTGTGTGACTTATTTCAGTTAGAATCATCATACCTGAATCCACTCATTGTGTTGCTAAGGACCTGATGACACAGATTTCATTGCTGAGTGATATTGCTTTGTAAGTAAATACCACAACTTTTTATCCATTTTTCACTTTCTGCGATGTTGAACTTGTACTGTAAACGAGGTTCTTGTAAACAGAGCCGTTCCAAATTTGGGGTGGCTGTGTCTTTTTGATTTTAATTTCCCTAAGCTCTAGGACCATAAGTGGAAGTGCCCTAGGCTCTGTTGCTTTGTTTTTTAGATGTTTCAGGAAACACCATACACTTCTCCCGAGTGTCTGTTGGCAATTTACATCCCGCCCATCAGCATAACAAGGCTCCCAGTTCTCCATGGCCTGTCCTGCCTTTCTGGATTTTACACTTTTTTCAGATGGCCCTTTTGACCGGGGGGAAGTGAGACTTCATTGTAGTGCAGATTTCCTTTGCAAGCTTGCTTGG
This sequence comes from Stenella coeruleoalba, assembly GCF_951394435.1. NCBI lineage: Eukaryota > Metazoa > Chordata > Mammalia > Artiodactyla > Delphinidae > Stenella > Stenella coeruleoalba. Next base: position 81,034 of record NW_027646229.1, on the reverse strand, counting down.
TTGGCCAAAAAGGGCGTATGCGTTTTTTCCTGAATATATTCAGGAAAAAATGCATACGCCCTTTTTGGCCAAGTGCATCATTGTGGACGTTCTGCCTCTTTTCCTATGCTTTCAATGCAATTCCAGTCTACCTCCTGAAATCGGTTTCCTGCAATTCTGCCCCGTTTTCAAGTCCTCTTGGCAGCCTTACTTCAGTATATTTTTGGACGATAGCTGTCATTTATAACTCTGCAGGTTTGTGAATTACAGTGCCCCTGAGCTCCTTTCTTCAACTCGCTTTCTTGTGAGCTGGCCGCAACACCGCAGGATGGCTTCAGGCTCTAATCTGGTTCCGGTACGGCACGCTGAGCCTTTGGTTATTTCCTCTTCCTGGTGGGAAATGAGAGTTAAATTTGCCCGTCCAGACACCTCCAGCTAGCCTCTCATTGGTTCTCGCTATTCCTGTTCATCTTCCGCAGAAATTGCAAACTGGGCCAAACAGGAGGTTAAAGGCGCTGACTCTCCAAGTGGGGAGAGTGTTAGTAAAGCGTCTGGAATGTTGCACCCGAGTACCAGGGGAGGAAAACTGAGACATATTTGAACACGTCTCCCGTTCACATGGTTGATCATACTTGGGTTCCACATGCATGTTTTAGCTGAAGGAAGAATACCTTAAACCTGGAGAGTTGAGACCCGTGAAATGGGTACCATGCAATATGACTTCAAAGGGTCTTCATTTGCTCACCGAACCTCTCCAATCCTATCACTGCTGCGTTTATGCCCCTGTACACATGCTTGATTCTCTTTCGGAGACATAGCAATCCATAGGTTTTACGATACTTACAAGTCAGGTACATTCTTAGGCATTTAATATGCGGTGTTGAGTCCATTTCGTTGAGCAAGGAGTAGCTCTTCTCTATTCCATATTTGACTTAAGGAACTTTATCTGTGCTCATTTCAATCTCTGGTTTTATGCAGCACCCCAACTCACCTTTACCCTTAAGCAAGCATAAGTTGGTTTTCTAAATTTGAGACCCTGTTCTGTTCTGTAATTCAGTTCCTGTGTAGCCAAGTTTACATTCCGTGTATTACTGATATCTTATGATGTTTCTTTTTCTGTGTGACTTATTTCAGTTAGAATCATCATACCTGAATCCACTCATTGTGATGCTAAGGGCCTGATGACATAGATTTCATTGCTGAGTGATATTGCTTTGTAAGTAAATACCACAACTTCTTTCTCCATTTTTCACTTTCTGCGATGTTGAACTTGTACTGTAAACGAGGTTCTTGTAAACAGAGCCGTTCCAAACTTTGGGGTGGCTGTGTCTTTTTGATTTTAATTTCCCTAAGCTATAGGACCATAAGTGGAAGTGCCCTAGGCTCTGTTGCTTTGTTTTTTAGATGTTTCAGGAAACACCATACACTTCTCCCGAGTGTCTGTTGGCAATTTACATCCCGCCCATCAGCATAACAAGGCTCCCAGTTGTCCATGGCCTGTCCTGCCTTTCTGGATTTTACACTTTTTCAGATGGCCCTTTTGACCGGGGGGAAGTGAGACTTCATTGTAGTGCAGATTTCCTTTGCAAGCTTGCTTGGTTGGCCAAAAAGGGCGTATGCGTTTTTTCCTGAATATATTCAGGAAAAAACGCATACGCCCTTTTTGGCCAAGTGCATCATTGTGGACGTTCTGCCTCTTTTCCTATGCTTTCAATGCAATTCCAGTCTACCTCCTGAAATCGGTTTCCTGCAATTCTGCCCCGCTTTCAAGTCGTCTTGGCAGCCTTACTTCAGTCTATTTTTGGACGATAGCTGTCATTTATAACTCTGCAGGTTTGTGAATTACAGTGCCCCTGAGCTCCTTTCTTCAACTCGCTTTCTTGTGACCTGGCCGCAACACCGCAGGATGGCTTCAGTCCCTAATCTGGTTCCGGTACGGCACGCTGAGCCTTTGGTTATTTCCTCTTCCTGGTGGGAAATGAGAGTTTAATTTGCCCGTCCAGACACCTCCAGCTAGCCTCTCATTGGTTCTCGCTATTCCTGTTCATCTTCCGCAGAAATTGCAAACTGGGCCAAACAGGAGTTTAAAGGCGCTGACTCTCCAAGTGGGGAGAGTGTTAGTAAAGCGTCTGGAATGTTGCACCCGAGTACCAGGGGAGGAAAACTGAGACATATTTGAACACGTCTCCTGATCACATGGTTGATCATACTCTGGGTTCCACATGCATGTTTTAGCTGAAGGAAGAATACCTAAAACCTGGGTAGTTGAAACCCGTGGAATGAGTACCATGCAATATGACTTCAAAGGGTCTTCATTTGCTCACCGAACCTCTCCAATCCTATCACTGCTGCGTTTATGCCCCTGTACACATCCTTGATTCTCTTTCGGAGAGATAGCAATCCATAGGTTTTAAGATACTTACTAGTCAGGTACATTCTTAGGCGTTTAATATGCGGTGTTGAGTCCATTTCGTTGAGCAAGGAGTAGCTCTTGTCTATTCCATATTTGGCTTAAGGAACTTTATCTGTGCTCATTTCAATCTCTGGTTTTATGCAGCAACCCAACTCACCTTTCCCCTTAAGCAAGCATAAGTTGGTTTTCTAAATTTGAGAACCTGTTCTGTTTTGGAATTCAGTTCCTGTGTAGTCAAGTTTACATTCCGTGTATTAGTGATATCTTATGATGTTTCTTTTTCTGTGTGACTTATTTCAGTTAGAATCATCGTACCTGAATCTACTCATTATGCTGCTACGAGCCTGATGACATAGATTTCATTGCTGAGTGATACTGCATTGTACGTAAGTACCACAAGTTCTTTATCCATTTTTCACTTTCTGCGATGTTGAACTTGTACTGTAAATGAGGTTCTTGTAAACAGAGCCGTTCCAAACTTTGGGGTGGCTGTGTCTTTTTGATTTTAATTTCCCTAAGCTATAGGACCATAAGTGGAAGTGCCCTATGCTCTGTTGCTTTGTTTTTTAGATGTTTCAGGAAACACGATACACTTCTCCCTAGTGTCTGTTGGCAATTTACATCCCGCCCATCAGCATAACAAGGCACACATTTCTCAATGGCCTGTTGCCTTTCTGGATTTTACACTTTTTTCAGATGGCCCTTTTGACCGGGGGGAAGTGAGACTTCATTGTAGTGCAGATTTCCTTTGCAAGCTTGCTTGGTTGGCCAAAAAGGGCGTATGCGTTTTTTCCTGATTATATTCAGGAAAAAACGCATACGCACTTTTTGGCCAAGTGCATCATTGTGGACGTTCTGCCTCTTTTCCTATGCTTTCAATGCAATTCCAGTCTACCTCCTGAAATCGGTTTCCTGCAATTCTGCCCCGCTTTCAAGTCCTCTTGGCAGCCTTACTTCAGTCTATTTTTGGACGATAGCTGTCATTTATAACTCTGCAGGTTTGTGAATTACAGTGCCCCTGAGCTCCTTTCTTCAACTCGCTTTCTTGTGACCTGGCCGCAACACCGCAGGATGGCTTCAGGCCCTAATTTGGTTCCGGCCCGGCATGCTGAGCCTTTGGTTAATTCCTCTTCCTGGTGGAAAATGAGAGTTAAATTTGCCCGTCCAGACACCTCCAGCTAGCCTCTCATTGGTTCTCGCTATTCCTGTTCATCTTCCGCAGAAATTGCAAAGTGGGCCAAACAGGAGGTTAAAGGGACTGACTCTCCAAGTGGGGAGAGTGTTAGTAAAGCGTCTGGAATGTTGCACCCGAGTACCAGGGGAGGAAAACTGAGACATATTTGAACACGTCTCCTGATCACATGGTTGATCATACTCTAGGTTCCACATGCATGTTTTAGCTGAAGGAAGAATACCTTAAACCTGGGTAGTTGAAACCCGTGGAATGGGTACCATGCAATATGACTTCAAAGGGTCTTCATTTGCTCACTGAACCTCTCCAATCCTATCACTGCTGCGTTTATGCCCCTGTACACATGCTTGATTCTCTTTCGGAGACATAGCAATCCATAGGTTTTAAGATACTTACTAGTCAGGTACATTCTTAGGCGTTTAATATGCGGTGTTGAGTCCATTTCGTTGAGCAAGGAGTAGCTCTTGTCTATTCCATATTTGGCTTAAGGAACTTTATCTGTGCTCATTTCAATCTCTGGTTTTATGCAGCACCCCAACTCACCTTTACCCTTAAGCAAGAATAAGTTGGTTTTCTAAATTTGAGACCCTGTTCTGTTCTGTAGTTCAGTTCCTGTGTAGCCAAGTTTACATTCCGTGTATTACTGATATCTTATGATGTTTCTTTTTCTGTGTGACTTATTTCAGTTAGAATAATCATACCTGAATCCACTCACTGTGTTGCTAAGGGCCTGATGACACAGATTTCATTGCTGAGTGATATTGCTTTGTAAGTAAATACCACAACTTCTTTATCCATTTTTCACTTTCTGCGATGTTGAACTTGTACTGTAAAAGATGTTCTTGTAAACAGAGCCGTTCCAAACTTTGGGGTGGCTGTGTCTTTTTGATTTTAATTTCCCTAAGCTATAGGACCATAAGTGGAAGTGCCCTAGGCTCTGTTGCTTTGTTTTTTAGATGTTTCAGGAAACACCATACACTTCTCCCGAGTGGTTGTTGGCAATTTACATCCCGCCCATCAGCATAACAAGGCTCCCAGTTCTCCATGGCCTGTCCTGCCTTTCTGGATTTTACACTTTTTTCAGATGGCCCTTTTGACCGGGGGGAAGTGAGACTTCATTGTAGTGCAGATTTCCTTTGCAAGCTTGCTTGGTTGGCCAAAAAGGACGTATGCGTTTTTTCCTGAATATATTCAGGAAAAAACGCATACGCCCTTTTTGGCCAAGTGCATCATTGTGGACGTTCTGCCTCTTTTCCTATGCTTTCAATGTAATTCCAGTCTACCTCCTGAAATCGGTTTCCTGCAATTCTGCCCCGCTTTCAAGTCCTCTTGGCAGCCTTACTTCAGTATATTTTTGGACAATAGCTGTCATTTATAACTCTGCAGGTTTGTGGATTACAGTGCCCCTGAGCTCCTTTCTTCAACTCGCTTTCTTTTGAGCTGGCCGCAACACCGCAGGATGGCTTCAGGCCTTAATCTGGTTCCGGTACGGCACGCTGAGCCTTTGGTTATTTCCTCTTCCTGGTGGGAAATGAGAGTTAAATTTGCCCGTCCAGACACCTCCAGCTAGCCTCTCATTGGTTCTCGCTATTCCTGTTCATCTTCCGCAGAAATTGCAAACTGGGCCAAACAGGAGGTTAAAGGCGCTGACTCTCCAAGTGGGGAGAGTGTTAGTAAAGCGTCTGGAATGTTGCACCCGAGTACCAGGGGAGGAAAACTGAGACATATTTGAACACGTCTCCCGTTCACATGGTTGATCATACTTGGGTTCCACATGCATGTTTTAGCTGAAGGAAGAATACCTTAAACCTGGAGAGTTGAGACCCGTGGAATGGGTACCATGCAATATGACTTCAAAGGGTCTTCATTTGCTCACCGAACCTCTCCAATCCTATCACTGCTGCGTTTATGCCCCTGTACACATGCTTGATTCTCTTTCGGAGACATAGCAATCCATAGGTTTTAAGATACTTACTAGTCAGGTACATTCTTAGGCGTTTAATATGCGGTGTTGAGTCCATTTCGTTGAGCAAGGAGTAGCTCTTGTCTATTCCATATTTGACTTAAGGAACTTTATCTGTGCTCATTTCAATCTCTGGTTTTATGCAGCACCCCAACTCACCTTTACCCTTAAGCAAGCATAAGTTGGTTTTCTAAATTTGAGACCCTGTTCTGTTCTGTAATTCAGTTCCTGTGTAGCCAAGTTTACATTCCGTGTATTACTGATATCTTATGATGTTTCTTTTTCTGTGTGACTTACTTCAGTTAGAATCATCATACCTGAATCCACTCATTGTGCTGCTAAGTGCCTGATGACACAGATTTCATTGCTGAGTGATATTGCTTTGTAAGTAAATACCACAACTTCTTTATCCATTTTTCACTTTCTGCGATGTTGAACTTGTACTGTAAACGAGGTTCTTGTAAACAGAGCCGTCCCAAACTTTGGGGTGGCTGTGTCTTTTTGATTTTAATTTCCCTAAGCTATAGGACCATAAGTGGCAGTGCCCTAGGCTCTGTTGCTTTGTTTTTTAGATGTTTCAGGAAACACCATACACTTCTCCCGAGTGTCTGTTGGCAATTTACATCCCGCCCATCAGCATAACAAGGCTCCCAGTTCTCCATGGCCTGTCCTGCCTTTCTGGATTTTACACTTTTTTCAGATGGCCCTTTTGACCGGGGGGAAGTGAGACTTCATTGTAGTGCAGATTGCCTTTGCAAGCTTGCTTGGTTGGCCAAAAAGGGCGTATGCGTTTTTTCCTGAATATATTCAGGAAAAAACGCATATGCCCTTTTTGGCCAAGTGCATGATTGTGGACGTTCTGCCTCTTTTCCTATGCTTTCAATGCAATTCCAGTCTACCTCCTGAAATCGGTTTCCTGCAATTCTGCCCCGCTTTCAAGTCCTCTTGGCAGCCTTACTTCAGTATATTTTTGGACGATAGCTGTCATTTATAACTCTGCAGGTTTGTGAATTACAGTGCCCCTGAGCTCCTTTCTTCAACTTGCTTTCTTGTGAGCTGGCCGCAACACCGCAGGATGGCTTCAGGCTCTAATCTGGTTCCGGTACGGCACGCTGAGCCTTTGGTTATTTCCTCTTCCTGGTGGGAAATGAGAGTTAAATTTGCCCGTCCAGACACCTCCAGCTAGCCTCTCATTGGTTCTCGCTATTCCTGTTCATCTTCCGCAGAAATTGCAAACTGGGCCAAACAGGAGGTTAAAGGCGCTGACTCTCCAAGTGGGGAGAGTGTTAGTAAAGCGTCTGGAATGTTGCACCCGAGTACCAGGGGAGGAAAACTGAGACATATTTGAACACGTCTCCCGTTCACATGGTTGATCATACTTGGGTTCCACATGCATGTTTTAGCTGAAGGAAGAATACCTTAAACCTGGAGAGTTAAGACCCGTGTAATGGGTACCATGCAATATGACTTCAAAGGGTCTTCATTTGCTCACCGAACCTCTCCAATCCTATCACTGCTGCGTTTATGCCCCTGTACACATGCTTGATTCTCTTTCGGAGACATAGCAATCCATAGGTTTTAAGATACTTACTAGTCAGGTACATTCTTAGGCGTTTAATATGCGGTGTTGAGTCCATTTCGTTGAGCAAGGAGTAGCTCTTGTCTATTCCATATTTGACTTAAGGAACTTTATCTGTGCTCATTTCAATCTCTGGTTTTATGCAGCACCCCAACTCACCTTTACCCTTAAGCAAGCATAAGTTGGTTTTCTAAATTTGAGACCCTGTTCTGTTCTGTAATTCAGTTCCTGTGTAGCCAAGTTTACATTCCGTGTATTACTGATATCTTATGATGTTTCTTTTTCTGTGTGACTTACTTCAGTTAGAATCATCATACCTGAATCCACTCATTGTGCTGCTAAGGGCCTGATGACACAGATTTCATTGCTGAGTGATATTGCTTTGTAAGTAAATACCACAACTTCTTTATCCATTTTTCACTTTCTGCGATGTTGAACTTGTACTGTAAACGAGGTTCTTGTAAACAGAGCCGTCCCAAACTTTGGGGTGGCTGTGTCTTTTTGATTTTAATTTCCCTAAGCTATAGGACCATAAGTGGCAGTGCCCTAGGCTCTGTTGCTTTGTTTTTTAGATGTTTCAGGAAACACCATACACTTCTCCCGAGTGGTTGTTGGCAATTTACATCCCGCCCATCAGCATAACAAGGCTCCCAGTTCTCCATGGCCTGTCTTGCCTTTCTGGATTTTACACTTTTTTCAGATGGCCCTTTTGACCAGGGGGAAGTGAGACTTCATTGTAGAGCAGATTTCCTTTGCAAGCTTGCTTGGTTGGCCAAAAAGGGCGTATGCGTTTTTTCCTGAGTATATTCAGGAAAAACGCATACGCCCTTTTTGGCCAAGTGCATCATTGTGGACGTTCTGCCTCTTTTCCTATGCTTTCAATGCAATTCCAGTCTACCTCCTGAAATTGGTTTCCTGCAATTCTGCCCCGCTTTCAAGTCCTCTTGGCAGCCTTACTTCAGTATATTTTTGGACGATAGCTGTCATTTATAACTCTGCAGGTTTGTGAATTATAGTGCTCCTGAGCTCCTTTCTTCAACTCGGTTTCTTTTGAGGTGGCCGCAACACCGCAGGATGGCTTCAGGCCCTAATCTGGTTCCGGTACGGCACGCTGAGCCTTTGGTTATTTCCTCTTCCTGTTGGGAAATGAGAGTTAAATTTGCCCGTCCAGACACCTCCAGCTAGTCTCTCATTGGTTCTCGCTATTCCTGTTCATCTTCCGCAGAAATTGCAAACTGGGCCAAACAGGAGGTTAAAGGGACTGACTCTCCAAGTGGGGAGAGTGTTAGTAAAGCGTCTGGAATGTTGCACCCGAGTACCAGGGGAGGAAAACTGAGACATATTTGAACACGTCTCCCGATCACATGGTTGATCATACTCTGGGTTCCACATGCATATTTTAGCTGAAGGAAGAATACCTTAAACCTGGGTAGTTGAAACCCGTGGAATGGGTACCATGCAATATGACTTCAAAGGGTTTCATTTGCTCACCGAACCTCTCCAATCCTATCACTGCTGCGTTTATGCCCCTGTACACATGCTTGATTCTCTTTCGGAGACATAGCAATCCATAGGTTTTAAGATACTTACTAGTCAGGTACATTCTTAGGCGTTTAATATGGGGTGTTGAGTCCATTACATTGAGCAAGGAGTAGCTCTTGTCTATTCCATATTTGACTTAAGGAACTTTATCTGTGCTCATTTCAATCTCTGGTTTTATGCAGCACCCCAACTCACCTTTACCCTTAAGCAAGCATAAGTTGGTTTTCTAAATTTGAGACCCTGTTCTGTTCTGTAATTCATTTCCTGTGTAGCCAAGTTTACATTCCGTGTATTACTGATATCTTATGATGTTTCTTTTTCTGTGTGACTTACTTCAGTTAGAATCATCATACCTGAATCCACTCATTGTGCTGCTAAGTGCCTAATGACACAGATTTCATTGCTGAGTGATATTGCTTTGTAAGTAAATACCACAACTTCTTTATCCATTTTTCACTTTCTGCGATGTTGAACTTGTACTGTAAACGAGGTTCTTGTAAACAGAGCCGTCCCAAACTTTGGGGTGGCTGTGTCTTTTTGATTTTAATTTCCCTAAGCTATAGGACCATAAGTGGCAGTGCCCTAGGCTCTGTTGCTTTGTTTTTTAGATGTTTCAGGAAACACCATACACTTCTCCTGAGTGGCTGTTGGCAATTTACATCCCGCCCATCAGCATAACAAGGCTCCCAGTTCTCCATGGCCTGTCCTGCCTTTCTGGATTTTACACTTTTTTCAGATGGCCCTTTTGACCGGGGGGAAGTGAGACTTCATTGTAGTGCAGATTTCCTTTGCAAGCTTGCTTGGTTGGCCAAAAAGGGCGTATGCGTTTTTTCCTGAATATATTCAGGAAAAAACGCATATGCCCTTTTTGGCCAAGTGCATCATTGTGGTCGTTCTGCCTCTTTTCCTATGCTTTCAATGCAATTCCAGTCTACCTCCTGAAATCGGTTTCCTGCAATTCTGCCCCGCTTTCAAGTCCTCTTGGCAGCCTTACTTCAGTCTATTTTTGGACGATAGCTGTCATTTATAACTCTGCAGGTTTGTGAATTACAGTGCCCCTGAGCTCCTTTCTTCAACTTGCTTTCTTGTGAGCTGGCCGCAACACCGCAGGATGGCTTCAGGCCCTAATCTGGTTCCGGTACGGCACGCTGAGCCTTTGGTTATTTCCTCTTCCTGGTGGGAAATGAGAGTTAAATTTGCCCGTCCAGACACCTCCAGCTAGCCTCTCATTGGTTCTCGCTATTCCTGTTCATCTTCCGCAGAAATTGCAAACTGGGCCAAACAGGAGGTTAAAGGCGCTGACTCTCCAAGTGGGGAGAGTGTTAGTAAAGTGTCTGGAATGTTGCACCCGAGTACCAGGGGAGGAAAACTGAGACATATTTGAACACGTCTCCCGTTCACATGGTTGATCATACTTGGGTTCCACATGCATGTTTTAGCTGAAGGAAGAATACCTTAAACCTGGAGAGTTAAGACCCGTGTAATGGGTACCATGCAATATGACTCAAAGGGTCTTCATTTGCTCACCGAACCTCTCCAATCCTATCACTGCTGCGTTTATGCCCCTGTACACATGCTTGATTCTCTTTCGGAGACATAGCAATCCATAGGTTTTAAGATACTTACTAGTCAGGTACATTCTTAGGCGTTTAATATGCGGTGTTGAGTCCATTTCGTTGAGCAAGGAGTAGCTCTTGTCTATTCCATATTTGACTTAAGGAACTTTATCTGTGCTCATTTCAATCTCTGGTTTTATGCAGCACCCCAACTCACCTTTACCCTTAAGCAAGCATAAGTTGTTTTTCTAAATTTGAGACCCTGTTCTGTTCCGTAATTCAGTTCCTGTGTAGCCAAGTTTACATTCCGTGTATTACTGATATCTTATGATGTTTCTTTTTCTGTGTGACTTACTTCAGTTAGAATCATCATACCTGAATCCACTCATTGTGCTGCTAAGGGCCTGATGACACAGATTTCATTGCTGAGTGATATTGCTTTGTAAGTAAATACCACAACTTCTTTATCCATTTTTCACTTTCTGTGATGTTGAACTTGTACTGTAAACGAGGTTCTTGTAAACAGAGCTGTCCCAAACTTTGGGGTGGCTGTGTCTTTTTGATTTTAATTTCCCTAAGCTATAGGACCATAAGTGGCAGTGCCCTAGGCTCTGTTGCTTTGTTTTTTAGATGTTTCAGGAAACACCATACACTTCTCCCGAGTGGTTGTTGGCAATTTACATCCCGCCCATCAGCATAACAAGGCTCCCAGTTCTCCATGGCCTGTCCTGTCTTTCTGGATTTTACACTTTTTTCAGATGGCCCTTTTGACCGGGGGGAAGTGAGACTTCATTGTAGTGCAGATTTCCTTTGCAAGCTTGCTGGGTTGGCCAAAAAGTGCGTATGCGTGTTTTCCTGAATATATTCAGGAAAAAACCATACGCCCTTTTTGGCCAAGTGCATCATTGTGGACGTTCTGCCTCTTTTCCTATGCTTTCAATGCAATTCCAGTCTGCCTCCTGAAATCGGTTTCCTGCAATGCTGCCCCGCTTTCAAGTCCTCTTGGCAGCCTTACTTCAGTCTATTTTTGGACGATAGCTGTCATTTATAACTCTGCAGGTTTGTGAATTACAGTGCCCCTGAGTTCCTTTCTTCAACTCGCTTTCTTGTGTGCTGGCCGCAACACCGCAGGATGGCTTCAGGCCCTAATCTGGTTCCGGCACGGCACGCTGAGCCTTTGGTTAATTCCTCTTCCTGGTGGGAAATGAGAGTTAAATTTGCCCGTCCAGACACCTCCAGCTAGTCTCTCATTGGTTCTCGCTATTCCTGTTCATCTTCCGCAGAAATTGCAAACTGGGCCAAACAGGAGGTTAAAGGGACTGACTCTCCAAGTCGGGAGAGTGTTAGTAAAGCGTCTGGAATGTTGCACCCGAGTACCAGGGTACGAAAACTGAGACATATTTGAACACGTCTCCCGATCACATGGTTGATCATACTCTGGGTTCCACATGCATGTTTTAGCTGAAGGAAGAATACCTAAAACCTGGGTAGTTGAAACCCGTGGAATGGGTACCATGCAATATGACTTCAAAGGGTCTTCATTTGCTCACCGAACCTCTCCAATCCTATCACTGCTGCGTTTATGCCCCTGTACACATGCTTGATTCTCTTTCGGAGACATAGCAATCCATAGGTTTTAAGATACTTACTAGTCAGGTACATTCTTAGGCGTTTAATATGCGGTGTTGAGTCCATTTCGTTGAGCAAGGAGTAGCTCTTGTCTATTCCATATTTGGCTTAAGGAACTTTATCTGTGCTCATTTCAATCTCTGGTTTTATGCAGCACCCCAACTCACCTTTCCCCTTAAGCAAGCATAAGTTGGTTTTCTAAATTTGAGACCCTGTTCTGTATTGGAATGCAGATCCTGTGTAGCCAAGTTTACATTCCGTGTATTAGTGATATCTTATGATGTTTCTTTTTCTGTGTGACTTATTTCAGTTAGAATCATCGTACCTGAATCCACTCATTATGCTGCTACGGGCCTGATGACATAGATTTCATTGCTGAGTGATACTGCATTGTACGTAAGTACCACAAGTTCTTTATCCATTTTTCACTTTCTGTGATATTGAACTTGTACGGTAAACGGGGTTCTTTTAAACGGAGGCGTCCCAAACTTTGGGGTGGCTGTGTCTTTTTGATTTTAATTTCCCTAAGCTATAGGACCATAAGTGGAAGTGCCCTAGGCTCTGTTGCTTTGTTTTTTAGATATTTCAGGAAACACCATACACTTCTCCCGAGTGTCTGTTGGCAATTTACATCCCGCCCATCAGCATAACAAGGCTCCCAGTTCTCCATGGCCTGTCCTGCCTTTCTGGATTTTACACTTTTTTCAGATGGCCCTTTTGACCAGAGGGAAGTGAGACTTCATTGTAGTGCAGATTTCCTTTGCAAGTTTGCTTGGTTGGCCAAAAAGCGCGTATGCGTTTTTTCCTGAATATATTCAGGAAAAAACGCATACGCCCTTTTTGGCCAAGTGCATCATTGTGGACGTTCTGCCTCTTTTCCTATGCTTTCAATGCAATTCCAGTCTACCTCCTGAAATCGGTTTCCTGCAATTCTGCCCCGCTTTCAAGTCCTCTTGGCAGGCTTACTTCAGTATATTTTTGGACGATAGCTGTCATTTATAACTCTGCAGGTTTGTGAATTACAGTGCCCCTGAGCTCCTTTCTTCAACTCGCTTTCTTGTGAGCTGGCCGCAACACCGCAGGATGGCTTCAGGCCCTTATCTGGTTCCGGCACAGCACGCTGAGCCTTTGGTTATTTCCTCTTCCTGGTGGGAAATGAGAGTTAAATTTGCCCGTCCAGACACCTCCAGCTAGTCTCTCATTGGTTCTCGCTATTCCTGTTCATCTTCCGCAGAAATTGCAAACTGGGCCAAACAGGACGTTAAAGGGACTGACTCTCCAAGTCGGGAGAGTGTTAGTAAAGCGTCTGGAATGTTGCACCCGAGTACCAGGGTACGAAAACTGAGACATATTTGAACACGTCTCCCGATCACATGGTTGATCATACTCTGGGTTCCACATGCATGTTTTAGCTGAAGGAAGAATACCTAAAACCTGGGTAGTTGAAACCCGTGGAATGGGTACCATGCAATATGACTTCAAAGGGTCTTCATTTGCTCACCGAACCTCTCCAATCCTATCACTGCTGCGTTTATGCCCCTGTACACATGCTTGATTCTCTTTCGGAGACATAGCAATCCATAGGTTTTAAGATACTTACTAGTCAGGTACATTCTTAGGCGTTTAATATGCGGTGTTGAGTCCATTTCGTTGAGCAAGGAGTAGCTCTTGTCTATTCCATATTTGGCTTAAGGAACTTTATCTGTGCTCATTTCAATCTCTGGTTTTATGCAGCACCCCAACTCACCTTTCCCCTTAAGCAAGCATAAGTTGGTTTTCTAAATTTGAGACCCTGTTCTGTTCTGTAATTCAGTTCCTGTGTAGCCAAGTTTACATTCCGTGTATTACTGATATCTTATGATGTTTCTTTTTCTGTGTGACTTACTTCAGTTAGAATCATCATACCTGAATCCACTCATTGTGCTGCTAAGTGCCTGATGACACAGATTTCATTGCTGAGTGATATTGCTTTGTAAGTAAATACCACAACTTCTTTATCCATTTTTCACTTTCTGCGATGTTGAACTTGTACTGTAAATGAGGTTGTTGTAAACAGAGCCGTTCCAAATTTTGGGGTGGCTGTGTCTTTTTGATTTTAATTTCCCTAAGCTATAGGACCATAAGTGGAAGTGCCCTAGGCTCTGTTGCTTTGTTTTTTAGATGTTTCAGGAAACACCATACACTTCTCCGGAGTGTCTGTTGGCAATTTACATCCCGCGCATCACCATAACAAGGCTCCCAGTTCTCCATGGCCTGTCCTGCCTTTCTGGATTTTACACTTTTTTCAGATGGCCCTTTTGACCAGAGGGAAGTGGGACTTCATTGTAGTGCAGATTTCCTTTGCAAGTTTGCTTGGTTGGCCAAAAAGCGCGTATGCGTTTTTTCCTGAATATATTCAGGAAAAAACGCATACGCCCTTTTTGGCCAAGTGCATCATTGTGGACGTTCTGCCTCTTTTCCTATGCTTTCAATGCAATTCCAGTCTACCTCCTGAAATCGGTTTCCTGCAATTCTGCCCCGCTTTCAAGTCCTCTTGGCAGGCTTACTTCAGTCTATTTTTGGACGATAGCTGTCATTTATAACTCTGCAGGTTTGTGAATTACAGTGCCCCTGAGCTCCTTTCTTCAACTCGCTTTCTTGTGAGCTGGCCGCAACACCGCAGGATGGCTTCAGGCCCTTATCTGGTTCCGGCACAGCACGCTGAGCCTTTGGTTATTTCCTCTTCCTGGTGGGAAATGAGAGTTAAATTTGCCCGTCCAGACACCTCCAGCTAGTCTCTCATTGGTTCTCGCTATTCCTGTTCATCTTCCGCAGAAATTGCAAACTGGGCCAAACAGGAGGTTAAAGGGACTGACTCTCCAAGTCGGGAGAGTGTTAGTAAAGTGTCTGGAATGTTGCACCCGAGTACCAGGGTACGAAAACTGAGACATATTTGAACACGTCTCCCGATCACATGGTTGATCATACTCTAGGTTCCACATGCATGTTTTAGCTGAAGGAAGAATAACTTAAACCTGGGTAGTTGAAACCCGTGGAATGGGTACCATGCAATATGACTTCAAAGGGTCTTCATTTGCTCACCGAACCTCTCCAATCCTATCACTGCTGCGTTTATGCCCCTGTACACATGCTTGATTCTCTTTCGGAGACATAGCAATCCATAGGTTTTAAGATACTTACTAGTCAGGTACATTCTTAGGCGTTTAATATGGGGTGTTGAGTCCATTTCGTTGAGCAAGGAGTAGCTCTTGTCTATTCCATATTTGGCTTAATGAACTTTATCTGTGCTCATTTCAATCTCTGGTTTTATGCAGCACCCCAACTCTCCTTTACCCTTAAGCAAGAATAAGTTGGTTTTCTAAATTTGAGACCCTGTTCTGTTCTGCATTTCAGTTCCTGTGTAGCCAAGTTTACATTCCGTGTATTACTGGTATCTTATGATGTTTCTTTTTCTGTGTGACTTATTTCAGTTAGAATCATCATACCTGAATCCACTCATTGTGCTGCTAAGGGCCTGATGACACAGATTTCATTGCTGAGTGATATTGCTTTGTAAGTAAATACCACAACTTCTTTATCCATTTTTCACTTTCTGTGATGTTGAACTTGTACTGTAAACGAGGTTCTTGTAAACAGAGCTTTTCCAAACTTTGGGGTGGCTGTGTCTTTTTGATTTTAAATTCCCTAAGCTATAGGACCATAAGTGGAAGTGCCCTAGGCTCTGTTGCTTTGTTTTTTAGATGTTTCAGGAAACACCATACACTTCTCCCGAGTGGTTGTTGGCAATTTACATCCTGCCCATCAGCATAACAAGGCTCCCAGTTCTCCATGGCCTGTCCTGTCTTTCTGGATTTTACACTTTTTTCAGATGGCCCTTTTGACCGGGGGGAAGTGAGACTTCATTGTAGTGCAGCTTTCCTTTGCAAGCTTGCTGGGTTGGCCAAAAAGTGCGTATGCGTGTTTTCCTGAATATATTCAGGAAAACACGCATACGCCCTTTTTGGCCAAGTGCATCATTGTGGACGTTCTGCCTCTTTTCCTATGCTTTCAATGCAATTCCAGTCTACCTCCTGAAATCGGTTTCCTGCAATGCTGCCCCGCTTTCAAGTCCTCTTGGCAGCCTTACTTCAGTCTATTTTTGGACGATAGCTGTCATTTATAACTCTGCAGGTTTGTGAATTACAGTGCCCCTGAGCTCCTTTCTTCAACTCGCTTTCTTGTGTGCTGGCCGCAACACCGCAGGATGGCTTCAGGCCCTAATCTGGTTCCGGCACGGCACGCTGAGCCTTTGGTTAATTCCTCTTCCTGGTGGGAAATGAGAGTTAAATTTGCCCGTCCAGACACCTCCAGCTAGTCTCTCATTGGTTCTCGCTATTCCTGTTCATCTTCCGCAGAAATTGCAAACTGGGCCAAACAGGAGGTTAAAGGGACTGACTCTCCAAGTCGGGAGAGTGTTAGTAAAGCGTCTGGAATGTTGCACCCGAGTACCAGGGTACGAAAACTGAGACATATTTGAACACGTCTCCCGATCACATGGTTGATCATACTCTGGGTTCCACATGCATGTTTTAGCTGAAGGAAGAATACCTAAAACCTGGGTAGTTGAAACCCGTGGAATGGGTACCATGCAATATGACTTCAAAGGGTCTTCATTTGCTCACCGAACCTCTCCAATCCTATCACTGCTGCGTTTATGCCCCTGTACACATGCTTGATTCTCTTTCGGAGACATAGCAATCCATAGGTTTTAAGATACTTACTAGTCAGGTACATTCTTAGGCGTTTAATATGGGGTGTTGAGTCCATTTCGTTGAGCAAGGAGTAGCTCTTGTCTATTCCATATTTGGCTTAATGAACTTTATCTGTGCTCATTTCAATCTCTGGTTTTATGCAGCACCCCAACTCTCCTTTACCCTTAAGCAAGAATAAGTTGGTTTTCTAAATTTGAGACCCTGTTCTGTTCTGTAATTCAGTTCCTGTGTAGCCAAGTTTACATTCCGTGTATTACTGGTATCTTATGATGTTTCTTTTTCTGTGTGACTTATTTCAGTTAGAATCATCATACCTGAATCCACTCATTGTGCTGCTAAGGGCCTGATGACACAGATTTCATTGCTGAGTGATATTGCTTTGTAAGTAAATACCACAACTTCTTTATCCATTTTTCACTTTCTGTGATGTTGAACTTGTACTGTAAACGAGGTTCTTGTAAACAGAGCTTTTCCAAACTTTGGGGTGGCTGTGTCTTTTTGATTTTAAATTCCCTAAGCTATAGGACCATAAGTGGAAGTGCCCTAGGCTCTGTTGCTTTGTTTTTTAGATGTTTCAGGAAACACCATACACTTCTCCCGAGTGGTTGTTGGCAATTTACATCCTGCCCATCAGCATAACAAGGCTCCCAGTTCTCCATGGCCTGTCCTGTCTTTCTGGATTTTACACTTTTTTCAGATGGCCCTTTTGACCGGGGGGAAGTGAGACTTCATTGTAGTGCAGCTTTCCTTTGCAAGCTTGCTGGGTTGGCCAAAAAGTGCGTATGCGTGTTTTCCTGAATATATTCAGGAAAACACGCATACGCCCTTTTTGGCCAAGTGCATCATTGTGGACGTTCTGCCTCTTTTCCTATGCTTTCAATGCAATTCCAGTCTACCTCCTGAAATCGGTTTCCTGCAATGCTGCCCCGCTTTCAAGTCCTCTTGGCAGCCTTACTTCAGTCTATTTTTGGACGATAGCTGTCATTTATAACTCTGCAGGTTTGTGAATTACAGTGCCCCTGAGCTCCTTTCTTCAACTCGCTTTCTTGTGTGCTGGCCGCAACACCGCAGGATGGCTTCAGGCCCTAATCTGGTTCCGGCACGGCACGCTGAGCCTTTGGTTAATTCCTCTTCCTGGTGGGAAATGAGAGTTAAATTTGCCCGTCCAGACACCTGCAGCTAGTCTCTCATTGGTTCTCGCTATTCCTGTTCATCTTCCGCAGAAATTGCAAACTGGGCCAAACAGGAGGTTAAAGGGACTGACTCTCCAAGTCGGGAGAGTGTTAGTAAAGCGTCTGGAATGTTGCACCCGAGTACCAGGGTACGAAAACTGAGACATATTTGAACACGTCTCCCGATCACATGGTTGATCATACTCTGGGTTCCACATGCATGTTTTAGCTGAAGGAAGAATACCTAAAACCTGGGTAGTTGAAACCCGTGGAATGGGTACCATGCAATATGACTTCAAAGGGTCTTCATTTGCTCACCGAACCTCTCCAATCCTATCACTGCTGCGTTTATGCCCCTGTACACATGCTTGATTCTCTTTCGGAGACATAGCAATCCATAGGTTTTAAGATACTTACTAGTCAGGTACATTCTTAGGCGTTTAATATGCGGTGTTGAGTCCATTTCGTTGAGCAAGGAGTAGCTCTTGTCTATTCCATATTTGGCTTAAGGAACTTTATCTGTGCTCATTTCAATCTCTGGTTTTATGCAGCACCCCAACTCACCTTTCCCCTTAAGCAAGCATAAGTTGGTTTTCTAAATTTGAGACCCTGTTCTGTATTGGAATGCAGATCCTGTGTAGCCAAGTTTACATTCCGTGTATTAGTGATATCTTATGATGTTTCTTTTTCTGTGTGACTTATTTCAGTTAGAATCATCGTACCTGAATCCACTCATTATGCTGCTACGGGCCTGATGACATAGATTTCATTGCTGAGTGATACTGCATTGTACGTAAGTACCACAAGTTCTTTATCCATTTTTCACTTTCTGTGATATTGAACTTGTACGGTAAACGGGGTTCTTGTAAACGGAGGCGTCCCAAACTTTGGGGTGGCTGTGTCTTTTTGATTTTAATTTCCCTAAGCTATAGGACCATAAGTGGAAGTGCCCTAGGCTCTGTTGCTTTGTTTTTTAGATGTTTCAGGAAACACCATACACTTCTCCCGAGTGTCTGTTGGCAATTTACATCCCGCCCATCAACATAACAAGGCTCCCAGTTCTCCATGGCCTGTCCTGCCTTTCTGGATTTTACACTTTTTTCAGATGGCCCTTTTGACCAGAGGGAAGTGAGACTTCATTGTAGTGCAGATTTCCTTTGCAAGTTTGCTTGGTTGGCCAAAAAGCGCGTATGCGTTTTTTCCTGAATATATTCAGGAAAAAACGCATACGCCCTTTTTGGCCAAGTGCATCATTGTGGACGTTCTGCCTCTTTTCCTATGCTTTCAATGCAATTCCAGTCTACCTCCTGAAATCGGTTTCCTGCAATTCTGCCCCGCTTTCAAGTCCTCTTGGCAGGCTTACTTCAGTCTATTTTTGGACGATAGCTGTCATTTATAACTCTGCAGGTTTGTGAATTACAGTGCCCCTGAGCTCCTTTCTTCAACTCGCTTTCTTGTGAGCTGGCCGCAACACCGCAGGATGGCTTCAGGCCCTTATCTGGTTCCGGCACAGCACGCTGAGCCTTTGGTTATTTCCTCTTCCTGGTGGGAAATGAGAGTTAAATTTGCCCGTCCAGACACCTCCAGCTAGTCTCTCATTGGTTCTCGCTATTCCTGTTCATCTTCCGCAGAAATTGCAAACTGGGCCAAACAGGAGGTTAAAGGGACTGACTCTCCAAGTCGGGAGAGTGTTAGTAAAGCGTCTGGAATGTTGCACCCGAGTACCAGGGTACGAAAACTGAGACATATTTGAACACGTCTCCCGATCACATGGTTGATCATACTCTGGGTTCCACATGCATGTTTTAGCTGAAGGAAGAATACCTAAAACCTGGGTAGTTGAAACCCGTGGAATGGGTACCATGCAATATGACTTCAAAGGGTCTTCATTTGCTCACCGAACCTCTCCAATCCTATCACTGCTGCGTTTATGCCCCTGTACACATGCTTGATTCTCTTTCGGAGACATAGCAATCCATAGGTTTTAAGATACTTACTAGTCAGGTACATTCTTAGGCGTTTAATATGGGGTGTTGAGTCCATTTCGTTGAGCAAGGAGTAGCTCTTGTCTATTCCATATTTGGCTTAAGGAACTTTATCTGTGCTCATTTCAATCTCTGGTTTTATGCAGCACCCCAACTCACCTTTACCCTTAAGCAAGCATAAGTTGGTTTTCTAAATTTGAGACCCTGTTCTGTTCTGTAATTCAGTTCCTGTGTAGCCAAGTTTACATTCCGTGTATTACTGATATCTTATGATGTTTCTTTTTCTGTGTGACTTACTTCAGTTAGAATCATCATACCTGAATCCACTCATTGTGCTGCTAAGTGCCTGATGACACAGATTTCATTGCTGAGTGATATTGCTTTGTAAGTAAATACCACAACTTCTTTATCCACTTTTCACTTTCTGCGATGTTGAACTTGTACTGTAAATGAGGTTGTTGTAAACAGAGCCGTTCCAAATTTTGGGGTGGCTGTGTCTTTTTGATTTTAATTTCCCTAAGCTATCGGACCATAAGTGGAAGTGCCCTAGGCTCTGTTGCTTTGTTTTTTAGATGTTTCAGGAAACACCATACACTTCTCCGGAGTGTCTGTTGGCAATTTACATCCCGCCCATCAGCATAACAAGGCTCCCAGTTCTCCATGGCCTGTCCTGCCTTTCTGGATTTTACACTTTTTTCAGATGGCCCTTTTGACCAGAGGGAAGTGGGACTTCATTGTAGTGGAGATTTCCTTTGCAAGTTTGCTTGGTTGGCCAAAAAGCGCGTATGCGTTTTTTCCTGAATATATTCAGGAAAAAACGCATACGCCCTTTTTGGCCAAGTGCATCATTGTGGACGTTCTGCCTCTTTTCCTATGCTTTCAATGCAATTCCAGTCTACCTCCTGAAATCGGTTTCCTGCAATTCTGCCCCGCTTTCAAGTCCTCTTGGCAGGCTTACTTCAGTATATTTTTGGACGATAGCTGTCATTTATAACTCTGCAGGTTTGTGAATTACAGTGCCCCTGAGCTCCTTTCTTCAACTCGCTTTCTTGTGAGCTGGCCGCAACACCGCAGGATGGCTTCAGGCCCTTATCTGGTTCCGGCACAGCACGCTGAGCCTTTGGTTATTTCCTCTTCCTGGTGGGAAATGAGAGTTAAATTTGCCCGTCCAGACACCTCCAGCTAGTCTCTCATTGGTTCTCGCTATTCCTGTTCATCTTCCGCAGAAATTGCAAACTGGGCCAAAGAGGAGGTTAAAGGCGCTGACTCTCCAAGTCGGGAGAGTGTTAGTAAAGCGTCTGGAATGTTGCACCCGAGTACCAGGGTACGAAAACTGAGACATATTTGAACACGTCTCCCGTTCACACGGATGATCATACTCTTTGTTCCATATGCATGTTTTAGCTGAAGGAAGAATACCTTAAACCTGGGTAGTTGAAACCCGTGGAATGGGTACCATGCAATATGACTTCAAAGGGTCTTCATTTGCTCACCGAACCTCTCCAATCCTATCACTGCTGCGTTTATGCCCCTGTACACATGCTTGATTCTCTTTCGGAGACATAGCAATCCATAGGTTTTAAGATACTTACTAGTCAGGTACATTCTTAGGCGTTTAATATGCGGTGTTGAGTCCATTTCGTTGAGCAAGGAGTAGCTCTTGTCTATTCCATATTTGACTTAAGGAACTTTATCTGTGCTCATTTCAATCTCTGGTTTTATGCAGCACCCCAACTCACCTTTACCCTTAAGCAAGCATAAGTTGGTTTTCTAAATTTGAGGCCCTGTTCTGTTCTGTAATTCAGTTCTTGTGTAGCCAAGTTTACATTCCGTGTATTACTGATATCTTATGATGTTTCTTTTTCTGTGTGACTTATTTCAGTTAGAATCATCATACCTGAATCCACTCATTGTGCTGCTAAGGGCCTGATGACACAGATTTCATTGCTGAGTGATATTGCTTTGTAAGTAAATACCACAACTTCTTTATCCATTTTTCACTTTCTGCGATGTTGAACTTGTACTGTAAACGAGGTTCTTGTAAACAGAGCCGTTCCAAACTTTGGGGTGGCTGTGTCTTTTTGATTTTAATTTCCCTAAGCTATAGGACCATAAGTGGAAGTGCCCTAGGCTCTGTTGCTTTGTTTTTTAGATGTTTCAGGAAACACCATACACTTCTCCCAAGTGTCTGTTGGCAATTTACATCCCGCCCATCAGCATAACAAGGCTCCCAGTTCTCAATGGCCTGTTGCCTTTCTGGATTTTACACTTTTTTCAGATGGCCCTTTTGACCGGGGGGAAGTGAGACTTCATTGTAGTGCAGATTTCCTTTGCAAGCTTGCTTGGTTGGCCAAAAAGGGCGTATGCGTTTTTTCCTGAATCAGGAAAAAACGCATACGCCCTTTTTGGCCAAGTGCATCATTGTGGACGTTCTGCCTCTTTTCCTATGCTTTCAATGCAATTCCAGTCTACCTCCTGAAATCGGTTTCCTGCAATTCTGCCCCGCTTTCAAGTCCTCTTGGCAGCCTTACTTCAGTCTATTTTTGGACGATAGCTGTCATTTATAACTCTGCAGGTTTGTGAATTACAGTGCCCCTGAGCTCCTTTCTTCAACTCGCTTTCTTGTGAGCTGGCTGCAACACCGCAGGATGGCTTCAGGCCCTAATCTGGTTCCGGCACGGCACGCTGAGCCTTTGGTTAATTCCTCTTCCTGGTGGGAAATGAGAATTAAATTTGCCCGTTCAGACACCTCCAGCTAGCCTCTCATTGGTTCTCGCTATTCCTGTTCATCTTCCGCAGAAATTGCAAACTGGGCCAAACAGGAGGTTAAAGGGACTGACTCTCCAAGTCGGGAGAGTGTTAGTAAAGTGTCTGGAATGTTGCACCCGAGTACCAGGGTACGAAAACTGAGACATATTTGAACACGTCTCCCGATCACATGGTTTATCATACTCTAGGTTCCACATGCATGTTTTAGCTGAAGGAAGAATAACTTAAACCGGGGTAGTTGAAACCCGTGGAATGGGTACCATGCAATATGACTTCAAAGGGTCTTCATTTGCTCACCGAACCTCTCCAATCCTATCACTGCTGCGTTTATGCCCCTGTACACATGCTTGATTCTCTTTCGGAGACATAGCAATCCATAGGTTTTAAGATACTTACTAGTCAGGTACATTCTTAGGCGTTTAATATGGGGTGTTGAGTCCATTTCGTTGAGCAAGGAGTAGCTCTTGTCTATTCCATATTTGGCTTAAGGAACTTTATCTGTGCTCATTTCAATCTCTGGTTTTATGCAGCACCCCAACTCACCTTTACCCTTAAGCAAGCATAAGTTGGTTTTCTAAATTTGAGACCCTGTTCTGTTCTGTAATTCAGTTCCTGTGTAGCCAAGTTTACATTCCGTGTATTACTGATATCTTATGATGTTTCTTTTTCTGTGTGACTTACTTCAGTTAGAATCATCATACCTGAATCCACTCATTGTGCTGCTAAGTGCCTGATGACACAGATTTCATTGCTGAGTGATATTGCTTTGTAAGTAAATACCACAACTTCTTTATCCATTTTTCACTTTCTGCGATGTTGAACTTGTACTGTAAATGAGGTTGTTGTAAACAGAGCCGTTCCAAATTTTGCGGTGGCTGTGTCTTTTTGATTTTAATTTCCCTAAGCTATAGGACCATAAGTGGAAGTGCCCTAGGCTCTGTTGCTTTGTTTTTTAGATGTTTCAGGAAACACCATACACTTCTCCCAAGTGTCTGTTGGCAATTTACATCCCGCCCATCAGCATAACAAGGCTCCCAGTTCTCCATGGCCTGTCCTGCCTTTCTGGATTTTACACTTTTTTCAGATGGCCCTTTTGACCAGAGGGAAGTGGGACTTCATTGTAGTGGAGATTTCCTTTGCAAGTTTGCTTGGTTGGCCAAAAAGCGCGTATGCGTTTTTTCCTGAATATATTCAGGAAAAAACGCATACGCCCTTTTTGGCCAAGTGCATCATTGTGGACGTTCTGCCTCTTTTCCTATGCTTTCAATGCAATTCCAGTCTACCTCCTGAAATCGGTTTCCTGCAATTCTGCCCCGCTTTCAAGTCCTCTTGGCAGGCTTACTTCAGTATATTTTTGGACGATAGCTGTCATTTATAACTCTGCAGGTTTGTGAATTACAGTGCCCCTGAGCTCCTTTCTTCAACTCGCTTTCTTGTGAGCTGGCCGCAACACCGCAGGATGGCTTCAGGCCCTTATCTGGTTCCGGCACAGCACGCTGAGCCTTTGGTTATTTCCTCTTCCTGGTGGGAAATGAGAGTTAAATTTGCCCGTCCAGACACCTCCAGCTAGTCTCTCATTGGTTCTCGCTATTCCTGTTCATCTTCCGCAGAAATTGCAAACTGGGCCAAAGAGGAGGTTAAAGGCGCTGACTCTCCAAGTCGGGAGAGTGTTAGTAAAGCGTCTGGAATGTTGCACCCGAGTACCAGGGTACGAAAACTGAGACATATTTGAACACGTCTCCCATTCACACGGATGATCATACTCTTGGTTCCATATGCATGTTTTAGCTGAAGGAAGAATACCTTAAACCTGGGTAGTTGAAACCCGTGGAATGGGTACCATGCAATATGACTTCAAAGGGTCTTCATTTGCTCACCGAACCTCTCCAATCCTATCACTGCTGCGTTTATGCCCCTGTACACATGCTTGATTCTCTTTCGGAGACATAGCAATCCATAGGTTTTAAGATACTTACTAGTCAGGTACATTCTTAGGCGTTTAATATGCGGTGTTGAGTCCATTTCGTTGAGCAAGGAGTAGCTCTTGTCTATTCCATATTTGACTTAAGGAACTTTATCTGTGCTCATTTCAATCTCTGGTTTTATGCAGCACCCCAACTCACCTTTACCCTTAAGCAAGCATAAGTTGGTTTTCTAAATTTGAGGCCCTGTTCTGTTCTGTAATTCAGTTCTTGTGTAGCCAAGTTTACATTCCGTGTATTACTGATATCTTATGATGTTTCTTTTTCTGTGTGACTTATTTCAGTTAGAATCATCATACCTGAATCCACTCATTGTGCTGCTAAGGGCCTGATGACACAGATTTCATTGCTGAGTGATATTGCTTTGTAAGTAAATACCACAACTTCTTTATCCATTTTTCACTTTCTGCGATGTTGAACTTGTACTGTAAACGAGGTTCTTGTAAACAGAGCCGTTCCAAACTTTGGGGTGGCTGTGTCTTTTTGATTTTAATTTCCCTAAGCTATAGGACCATAAGTGGAAGTGCCCTAGGTTCTGTTGCTTTGTTTTTTAGATGTTTCAGGAAACACCATACACTTCTCCCGAGTGGTTGTTGGCAATTTACATCCCGCCCATCAGCATAACAAGGCTCCCAGTTCTCCATTGCCTGTCCTGCCTTTCTGGATTTTACACTTTTTTCAGATGGCCCTTTTGACCGGGGAGAAGTGAGACTTCATTGTAGTGCAGATTTCCTTTGCAAGCTTGCTTGGTTGGCCAAAAAGGGCGTATGCGTTTTTTCCTGAATATATTCAGGAAAAAATGCATACGCCCTTTTTGGCCAAGTGCATCATTGTGGACGTTCTGCCTCTTTTCCTATGCTTTCAATGCAATTCCAGTCTACCTCCTGAAATCGGTTACCTGCAATTCTGCCCCGCTTTCAAGTCCTCTTGGCAGCCTTACTTCAGTCTATTTTTGGACGATAGCTGTCATTTATCACTCTGCAGGTTTGTGAATTACAGTGCCCCTGAGCTCCTTTCTTCAACTCGCTTTCTTATGACCTGGCCGCAACACCGCAGGATGGCTTCAGGCCCTAATCTGGTTCCGGCACGGCACGCTGAGCCTTTGGTTAATTCCTCTTCCTGGTGGGAAATGAGAGTTAAATTTGCCCGTTCAGACACCTCCAGCTAGCCTCTCATTGGTTCTCGCTATTCCTGTTCATCTTCCGCAGAAATTGCAAACTGGGCCAAACAGGAGGTTAAAGGGACTGACTCTCCAAGTCGGGAGAGTGTTAGTAAAGTGTCTGGAATGTTGCACCCGAGTACCAGGGTACGAAAACTGAGACATATTTGAACACGTCTCCCGATCACATGGTTGATCATACTCTAGGTTCCACATGCATGTTTTAGCTGAAGGAAGAATACCTTAAACCTGGGTAGTTGAAACCCGTGGAATGGGTACCATGCAATATGACTTCAAAGGGTCTTCATTTGCTCACCGAACCTCTCCAATCCTATCACTGCTGCGTTTATGCCCCTGTACACATGCTTGATTCTCTTTCGGAGACATAGCAATCCATAGGTTTTAAGATACTTACTAGTCAGGTACATTCTTAGGCGTTTAATATGGGGTGTTGAGTCCATTTCGTTGAGCAAGGAGTAGCTCTTGTCTATTCCATATTTGGCTTAAGGAACTTTATCTGTGCTCATTTCAATCTCTGGTTTTATGCAGCACCCCAACTCTCCTTTACCCTTAAGCAAGAATAAGTTGGTTTTCTAAATTTGAGACCCTGTTCTGTTCTGTAATTCAGTTCCTGTGTAGCCAAGTTTACATTCCGTGTATTACTGATATCTTATGATGTTTCTTTTTCTGTGTGACTTATTTCAGTTAGAATCATCATACCTGAATCCACTCATTGTGCTGCTAAGGGCCTGATGACACAGATTTCATTGCTGAGTGATATTGCTTTGTAAGTAAATACCACAACTTCTTTATCCATTTTTCACTTTCTGTGATGTTGAACTTGTACTGTAAACGAGGTTCTTTTAAACAGAGCTTTTCCAAACTTTGGGGTGGCTGTGTCTTTTTGATTTTAATTTCCCTAAGCTATAGGACCATAAGTGGAAGTGCCCTAGGCTCTGTTGCTTTGTTTTTTAGATGTTTCAGGAAACACCATACACTTCTCCCGAGTGGTTGTTGGCAATTTACATCCCGCCCATCAGCATAACAAGGCTCCCAGTTCTCCATGGCCTGTCCTGTCTTTCTGGATTTTACACTTTTTTCAGATGGCCCTTTTGACCGGGGGGAAGTGAGACTTCATTGTAGTGCAGATTTCCTTTGCAAGCTTGCTGGGTTGGCCAAAAAGGGCGTATGCGTTTTTTCCTGAATATATTCAGGAAAAAACGCATACGCCCTTTTTGGCCAAGTGCATCATTGTGGACGTTCTGCCTCTTTTCCTATGCTTTCAATGCAATTCCAGTCTACCTCCTGAAATCGGTTTCCTGCAATTCTGCCCCGCTTTCAAATCCTCTTGGCAGCCTTACTTCAGTCTATTTTTGGACGATAGCTGTCATTTATAACTCTGCAGTTTTGTGAATTACAGTGCCCCTGAGCTCCTTTCTTCAACTTGCATTCTTGTGACCTGGCCGCAACACCGCAGGATGGCTTCAGGCCTTAATCTGGTTCCGGCACGGCACGCTGAGCCTTTGGTTAATTCCTCTTCCTGGTGGGAAATGAGAGTTAAATTTGCCCATCCAGACACCTCCAGCTAGCCTCTCATTGGTTCTCGCTATTCCTGTTCATCTTCCGCAGAAATTGCAAACTGGGCCAAACAGGAGGTTAAAGGGACTGACTCTCCAAGTCGGGAGAGTGTTAGTAAAGTGTCTGGAATGTTGCACCCGAGTACCAGGGTACGGAAACTGAGACATATTTGAACACATCTCCCGATCACATGGTTGATCATACTCTAGGTTCCACATGCATGTTTTAGGTGAAGGAAGAATACCTTAAACATGGGTAGTTGAAACCCGTGGAATGGGTACCATGCAATATGACTTCAAAGGGTCTTCATTTGCTCACCGAACCTCTCCAATCCTATCACTGCTGCGTTTATGCCCCTGTACACATGCTTGATTCTCTTTCGGAGACATAGCAATCCATAGGTTTTAAGATACTTACTAGTCAGGTACATTCTTAGGCGTTTAATATGGGGTGTTGAGTCCATTTCGTTGAGCAAGGAGTAGCTCTTGTCTATTCCATATTTGGCTTAAGGAACTTTATCTGTGCTCATTTCAATCTCTGGTTTTATGCAGCACCCCAACTCTCCTTTACCCTTAAGCAAGAATAAGTTGGTTTTCTAAATTTGAGACCCTGTTCTGTTCTGTAATTCAGTTCCTGTGTAGCTAAGTTTACATTCCGTGTATTACTGATATCTTATGATGTTTCTTTTTCTGTGTGACTTATTTCAGTTAGAATCATCATACCTGAATCCACTCATTGTGCTGCTAAGGGCCTGATGACACAGATTTCATTGCTGAGTGATATTGCTTTGTAAGTAAATACCACAACTTCTTTATCCATTTTTCACTTTCTGCAATGTTGAACTTGTA
Organism: Stenella coeruleoalba; assembly: GCF_951394435.1. NCBI lineage: Eukaryota > Metazoa > Chordata > Mammalia > Artiodactyla > Delphinidae > Stenella > Stenella coeruleoalba. The sequence continues at coordinate 52,937 of NW_027646229.1, read as the reverse complement.
CTGTAAACGAGGTTCTTGTAAACAGAGCCGTCCCAAACTTTGGGGTGGCTGTGTCTTTTTGATTTTAATTTCCCTAAGCTCTAGGACCATAAGTGGAAGTGCCCTAGGCTCTGTTGCTTTGTTTTTTCGATGTTTCAGGAAACACCATACACTTCTCCCGAGTGGTTATTGGCAATTTACATCCCGCCCATCAGCATAACAAGGCTCCCAGTTCTCCATGGCCTGTCCTGCCTTTCTGGAGTTTACACTTTTTTCAGATGGCCCTTTTGACCGGGGGGAAGTGAGACTTCATTGTAGTGCAGATTTCCTTTGCAAGCTTGCTTGGTTGGCCAAAAAGGGCGTATGCGTTTTTCCTGAATATATTCAGGAAAAAACGCATACGCCCTTTTTGGCCAAGTGCATCATTGTGGACGTTCTGCCTCTTTTCCTATGCTTTCAATGCAATTCCAGTCTACCTCCTGAAATCGGTTTCCTGCAATGCTGCCCCGCTTTTAAGTCCTCTTGGCAGCCTTACTTCAGTCTATTTTTGGACGATAGCTGTCATTTATAACTCTGCAGGTTTGTGAATTACAGTGCCCCTGAGCTCCTTTCTTCAACTCGCTTTCTTGTGAGCTGGCTGCAACACCGCAGGATGGCTTCAGGCCCTAATCTGGTTCCGGCACGGCACGCTGAGCCTTTGGTTAATTCCTCTTCCTGGTGGGAAATGAGAGTTAAATTTGCCCGTCCAGACACCTCCAGCTAGTCTCTCATTGGTTCTCGCTATTCCTGTTCATCTTCCGCAGAAATTGCAAACTGGGCCAAACAGGAGGTTAAAGGGACTGACTCTCCAAGTCGGGAGAGTGTTAGTAAAGTGTCTGGAATGTTGCACCCGAGTACCAGGGTACGAAAACTGAGACATATTTGAACACGTCTCCCGATCACATGGTTGATCATACTCTGGGTTCCACATGCATGTTTTAGCTGAAGGAAGAATACCTAAAACCTGGGTAGTTGAAACCCGTGGAAAGGTTACCATGCAATATGACTTCAAAGGGTCTTCATTTGCTCACCGAACCTCTCCAATCCTATCACTGCTGCGTTTATGCCCCTGTACACATGCTTGATTCTCTTTCGGAGACATAGCAATCCATAGGTTTTAAGATACTTACTAGTCAGGTACATTCTTAGGCATTTAATATGCGGTGTTGAGTCCATTTCGTTGAGCAAGGAGTAGCTCTTGTCTATTCCATATTTGGCTTAAGGAACTTTATCTGTGCTCATTTCAATCTCTGGTTTTATGCAGCACCCCAACTCACCTTTACCCTTAAGCAAGCATAAGTTGGTTTTCTAAATTTGAGACCCTGTTCTGTTCTGTAATTCAGTTCCTGTGTAGCCAAGTTTACATTCCGTGTATTACTGATATCTTAAGATGTTTCTTTTTCTGTGTGACTTACTTCAGTTAGAATCATCATACCTGAATCCACTCATTGTGCTGCTAAGGGCCTGATGACACAGATTTCATTGCTGAGTGATATTGCTTTGTAAGTAAATACCACAACTTCTTTATCCATTTTTCACTTTCTGCGATGTTGAACTTGTACTGTAAACGAGGTTCTTGTAAACAGAGCCGTTCCAAATTTTGGGGTGGCTGTGTCTTTTTGATTTTAAATTCCCTAAGCTATAGGACCATAAGTGGAAGTGCCCTAGGCTCTGTTGCTTTGTTTTTTAGATGTTTCAGGAAACACCATACACTACTCTCCAGTGGTTGTTGGCAATTTACATCCCGCCCATCAGCATAACAAGGCTCCCAGTTCTCCATGGCCTGTCCTGCCTTTCTGGATTTTACACTTTTTTCAGATGTCCCTTTTGACCGAGGGGAAGTGAGACTTCATTGTAGTGCAGATTTCCTTTGCAAGCTTGCTTGGTTGGCCAAAAAGGGCGTATGCGTTTTTTCCTGAATATATTCAGGAAAAAACGCATACGCCCTTTTTGGCCAAGTGCATCATTGTGGACGTTCTGCCTCTTTTCCTATGCTTTCAATGCAATTCCAGTCTACCTCCTGAAATCGGTTTCCTGCAATGCTGCCCCGCTTTCAAGTCCTCTTGGCAGCCTTACTTCAGTCTATTTTTGGACGATAGCTGTCATTTATAACTCTGCAGGTTTGTGAATTACAGTGCCCCTGAGCTCCTTTCTTCAACTCGCTTTCTTGTGACCTGGCCGCAACACCGCAGGATGGCTTCAGGCCCTAATCTGGTTCTGGCACGGCACGCTGAGCCTTTGGTTAATTCCTCTTCCTGGTGGGAAATGAGAGTTAAATTTGCCCGTCCAGACACCTCCAGCTAGTCTCTCATTGGTTCTCGCTATTCCTGTTCATCTTCCGTAGAAATTGCAAACTGGGCCAAACAGGAGGTTAAAGGGACTGACTCTCCAAGTCGGGAGAGTGTTAGTAAAGCGTCTGGAATGTTGCACCCGAGTACCAGGGTACGAAAACTGAGACATATTTGAACACGTCTCCCGATCACATGGTTGATCATACTCTGGGTTCCACATGCATGTTTTAACTGAAGGAAGAATACCTTAAACCTGGGTAGTTGAAACCCGTGGAATGGGTACCATGCAATATGACTTCAAAGGGTCTTCATTTGCTCACCGAACCTCTCCAATCCTATCACTGCTGCGTTTATGCCCCTGTACACATGCTTGATTCTCTTTCGGAGACATAGCAATCCATAGGTTTTAAGATACTTACTAGTCAGGTACATTCTTAGGCGTTTAATATGGGGTGTTGAGTCCATTTCGTTGAGCAAGGAGTAGCTCTTGTCTATTCCATATTTGGCTTAAGGAACTTTATCTGTGCTCATTTCAATCTCTGGTTTTATGCAGCACCCCAACTCACCTTTCCCCTTAAGCAAGCATAAGTTGGTTTTCTAAATTTGAGACCCTGTTCTGTTTTGGAATGCAGTTCCTGTGTAGCCAAGTTTACATTCCGTGTATTACTGATATCTTATGATGTTTCTTTTTCCGTGTGACTTATTTCAGTTAGAATCATCGTACCTGAATCCACTCATTATGCTGCTACGGGCCTGATGACATAGATTTCATTGCTGAGTGATACTGCATTGTACGTAAGTACCACAAGTTCCTTATCCATTTTTCACTTTTGTGATATTGAACTTGTACAGTAAACGAGGTTCTTGTAAACGGAGGCGTCCCAAACTTTGGGGTGGCTGTGTCTTTTTGATTTTAATTTCCATAAGCTATAGGACCATAAGTGGAAGTGCCCTAGGCTCTGTTGCTTTGTTTTTTAGATGTTTCAGGAAACACCATACACTTCTCCTGAGTGTCTGTTGACAATTTACATCCCGCCCATCAGCATAACAAGGCTCCCAGTTCTCCATGGCCTGTCCTGCCTTTTTGGATTTTACACTTTTTTCAGATGGCCCTTTTAACCGGGGAGAAGTGAGACTTCATTGTAGTGCAGATTTCCTTTGCAAGTTTGCTTGGTTGGCCAAAAAGTGCGTATGCGTTTTTTCCTGAATATATTCAGGAAAAAACGCATACGCACTTTTTGGCCAAGTGCATCATTGTGGACATTCTGCCTCTTTTCCTATGCTTTCAATGCAATTCCAGTCTACCTCCTGAAATCGGTTTCCTGCAATTCTGCCCCGCTTTCAAGTCCTCTTGGCAGCCTTACTTCAGTATATTTTTGGACGATAGCTGTCATTTATAACTCTGCAGGTTTGTGAATTACAGTGCCCCTGAGCTCCTTTCTTCAACTCGCTTTCTTGTGACCTGGCCGCAACACCGCAGGATGTCTTCAGGCCCTAATCTGGTTCTGGCACGGCATGCTGAGCCTTTCGTTAATTCCTCTTCCTGGTGGGAAATGAGAGTTAAATTTGCCCATCCAGACACCTCCAGCTAGTCTCTCATTGATTCTCGCTGTTCCTGTTCATCTTCCGCAGAAATTGCAAACTGGGCCAAACAGGAGGTTAAAGGGACTGACTCTCCAAGTGGGGAGAGTGTTAGTAAGCGTCTGGAATGTTGCACCCGAGTACCAGGGTACGAAAACTGAGACATATTTGAACACGTCTCCTGATCACATGGTTGATCATACTCTAGGTTCCACATGCATGTTTTAGCTGAAGGAAGAATACCTTAAACCTGGGTAGTTGAAACCCGTGGAATGGGTACCATGCAATATGACTTCAAAGGGTCTTCATTTGCTCACGAACCTCTCCAATCCTATCACTGCTGCGTTTATGCCCCTGTACACATGCTTGATTCTCTTTCGGAGACATAGCAATCCATAGGTTTTAAGATACTTACAAGTCAGGTACATTCTTAGGCGTTTAATATGCGGTGTTGAGTCCATTTCGTTGAGCAAGGAGTAGCTCTTGTCTATTCCATATTTGGCTTAAGGAACTTTATCTGTGCTCATTTCAATCTCTGGTTTTATGCAGCACCCCAACTCACCTTTCCCCTTAAGCAAGCATAAGTTGGTTTTCGAAATTTGAGACCCTGTTCTGTTCTGTAATTCAGTTCCTGTGTAGCCAAGTTTACATTCCGTGTATTACTGATATCTTATGATGTTTCTTTTTCTGTGTGACTTATTTCAGTTAGAATCATCATACCTGAATCCACTCATTGTGCTGCTAAGGGCCTGATGACATAGATTTCATTGCTGAGTGATATTGCTTTGTAAGTAAATACCACAACTTCTTTATCCATTTTTCACTTTCTGCGATGTTGAACTTGTACTGTAAACGAGGTTCTTGTAAACAGAGCCGTCCCAAACTTTGGGGTGGCTGTGTCTTTTTGATTTTAATTTCCCTAAGCTATAGGACCATAAGTGGCAGTGCCCTAGGCTCTGTTGCTTTGTTTTTTCGATGTTTCAGGAAACACCATACACTTCTCCCGAGTGGTTGTTGGCAATTTACATCCCGCCCATCAGCATAACAAGGCTCCCAGTTCTCCATGGCCTGTCCTGCCTTTCTGGAGTTTACACTTTTTTCAGATGGCCCTTTTGACCGGGGGGAAGTGAGACTTCATTGTAGTGCAGATTTCCTTTGCAAGCTTGCTTGGTTGGCCAAAAAGGGCGTATGCGTTTTTCCTGAATATATTCAGGAAAAAACGCATACGCCCTTTTTGGCCAAGTGCATCATTGTGGACGTTCTGCCTCTTTTCCTATGCTTTCAATGCAATTCCAGTCTACCTCCTGAAATCGGTTTCCTGCAATGCTGCCCCTCTTTTAAGTCCTCTTGGCAGCCTTACTTCAGTCTATTTTTGGACGATAGCTGTCATTTATAACTCTGCAGGTTTGTGAATTACAGTGCCCCTGAGCTCCTTTCTTCAATTCGCTTTCTTGTGAGCTGGCCGCAACACCGCAGGATGGCTTCAGGCCCTAATCTGGTTCCGGCACGGCACGCTGAGCCTTTGGTTAATTCCTCTTCCTGGTGGGAAATGAGAGTTAAATTTGCCCGTCCAGACACCTCCAGCTAGTCTTTCATTGGTTCTCGCTATTCCTGTTCATCTTCCGCAGAAATTGCAAACTGGGCCAAACAGGAGGTTAAAGGGACTGACTCTCCAAGTCGGGAGAGTGTTAGTAAAGTGTCTGGAATGTTGCACCCGAGTACCAGGGTACGAAAACTGAGACATATTTGAACACGTCTCCCGATCACATGGTTGATCATACTCTGGGTTCCACATGCATGTTTTAGCTGAAGGAAGAATACCTAAAACCTGGGTAGTTGAAACCCGTGGAAAGGTTACCATGCAATATGACTTCAAAGGGTCTTCATTTGCTCACCGAACCTCTCCAATCCTATCACTGCTGCGTTTATGCCCCTGTACACATGCTTGATTCTCTTTCGGAGACATAGCAATCCATAGGTTTTAAGATATTTACTAGTCAGGTACATTCTTAGGCATTTAATATGCGGTGTTGAGTCCATTTCGTTGAGCAAGGAGTAGCTCTTGTCTATTGCATATTTGGCTTAAGGAACTTTATCTGTGCTCATTTCAATCTCTGGTTTTATGCAGCACCCCAACTCACCTTTACCCTTAAGCAAGCATAAGTTGGTTTTCTAAATTTGAGACCCTGTTCTGTTCTGTAATTCAGTTCCTGTGTAGCCAAGTTTACATTCCGTGTATTACTGATATCTTAAGATGTTTCTTTTTCTGTGTGACTTACTTCAGTTAGAATCATCATACCTGAATCCACTCATTGTGCTGCTAAGGGCCTGATGACACAGATTTCATTGCTGAGTGATATTGCTTTGTAAGTAAATACCACAACTTCTTTATCCATTTTTCACTTTCTGCGATGTTGAACTTGTACTGTAAACGAGGTTCTTGTAAACAGAGCCATTCCAAATTTTGGGGTGGCTGTGTCTTTTTGATTTTAAATTCCCTAAGCTATAGGACCATAAGTGGAAGTGCCCTAGGCTCTGTTGCTTTGTTTTTTAGATGTTTCAGGAAACACCATACACTACTCTCCAGTGGTTGTTGGCAATTTACATCCCGCCCATCAGCATAACAAGGCTCCCAGTTCTCCATGGCCTGTCCTGCCTTTCTGGATTTTACACTTTTTTCAGATGTCCCTTTTGACCGAGGGGAAGTGAGACTTCATTGTAGTGCAGATTTCCTTTGCAAGCTTGCTTGGTTGGCCAAAAAGGGCGTATGCGTTTTTTCCTGAATATATTCAGGAAAAAACGCATACGCCCTTTTTGGCCAAGTGCATCATTGTGGACGTTCTGCCTCTTTTCCTATGCTTTCAATGCAATTCCAGTCTACCTCCTGAAATCGGTTTCCTGCAATGCTGCCCCGCTTTCAAGTCCTCTTGGCAGCCTTACTTCAGTCTATTTTTGGACGATAGCTGTCATTTATAACTCTGCAGGTTTGTGAATTACAGTGCCCCTGAGCTCCTTTCTTCAACTCGCTTTCTTGTGACCTGGCCGCAACACCGCAGGATGGCTTCAGGCCCTAATCTGTTTCTGGCACGGCACGCTGAGCCTTTGGTTAATTCCTCTTCCTGGTGGGAAATGAGAGTTAAATTTGCCCGTCCAGACACCTCCAGCTAGTCTCTCATTGGTTCTCGCTATTCCTGTTCATCTTCCGTAGAAATTGCAAACTGGGCCAAACAGGAGGTTAAAGGGACTGACTCTCCAAGTCGGGAGAGTGTTAGTAAAGCGTCTGGAATGTTGCACCCGAGTACCAGGGTACGAAAACTGAGACATATTTGAACACGTCTCCCGATCACATGGTTGATCATACTCTGGGTTCCACATGCATGTTTTAGCTGAAGGAAGAATACCTTAAACCTGGGTAGTTGAAACCCGTGGAATGGGTACCATGCAATATGACTTCAAAGGGTCTTCATTTGCTCACCGAACCTCTCCAATCCTATCACTGCTGCGTTTATGCCCCTGTACACATGCTTGATTCTCTTTCGGAGACATAGCAATCCATAGGTTTTAAGATACTTACTAGTCAGGTACATTCTTAGGCGTTTAATATGGGGTGTTGAGTCCATTTCGTTGAGCAAGGAGTAGCTCTTGTCTATTCCATATGTGGCTTAAGGAACTTTATCTGTGCTCATTTCAATCTCTGGTTTTATGCAGCACCCCAACTCACCTTTCCCCTTAAGCAAGCATAAGTTGGTTTTCTAAATTTGAGACCCTGTTCTGTTTTGGAATGCAGTTCCTGTGTAGCCAAGTTTACATTCCGTGTATTACTGATATCTTATGATGTTTCTTTTTCCGTGTGACTTATTTCAGTTAGAATCATCGTACCTGAATCCACTCATTATGCTGCTACGGGCCTGATGACATAGATTTCATTGCTGAGTGATACTGCATTGTACGTAAGTACCACAAGTTCCTTATCCATTTTTCACTTTTGTGATATTGAACTTGTACAGTAAACGAGGTTCTTGTAAACGGAGGCGTCCCAAACTTTGGGGTGGCTGTGTCTTTTTGATTTTAATTTCCATAAGCTATAGGACCATAAGTGGAAGTGCCCTAGGCTCTGTTGCTTTGTTTTTTAGATGTTTCAGGAAACACCATACACTTCTCCTGAGTGTCTGTTGACAATTTACATCCCGCCCATCAGCATAACAAGGCTCCCAGTTCTCCATGGCCTGTCCTGCCTTTTTGGATTTTACACTTTTTTCAGATGGCCCTTTTAACCGGGGAGAAGTGAGACTTCATTGTAGTGCAGATTTCCTTTGCAAGTTTGCTTGGTTGGCCAAAAAGTGCGTATGCGTTTTTTCCTGAATATATTCAGGAAAAAACGCATACGCACTTTTTGGCCAAGTGCATCATTGTGGACATTCTGCCTCTTTTCCTATGCTTTCAATGCAATTCCAGTCTACCTCCTGAAATCGGTTTCCTGCAATTCTGCCCCGCTTTCAAGTCCTCTTGGCAGCCTTACTTCAGTATATTTTTGGACGATAGCTGTCATTTATAACTCTGCAGGTTTGTGAATTACAGTGCCCCTGAGCTCCTTTCTTCAACTCGCTTTCTTGTGACCTGGCCGCAACACCGCAGGATGTCTTCAGGCCCTAATCTGGTTCTGGCACGGCATGCTGAGCCTTTCGTTAATTCCTCTTCCTGGTGGGAAATGAGAGTTAAATTTGCCCATCCAGACACCTCCAGCTAGTCTCTCATTGATTCTCGCTGTTCCTGTTCATCTTCCGCAGAAATTGCAAACTGGGCCAAACAGGAGGTTAAAGGGACTGACTCTCCAAGTGGGGAGAGTGTTAGTAAGCGTCTGGAATGTTGCACCCGAGTACCAGGGTACGAAAACTGAGACATATTTGAACACGTCTCCCGATCACATGGTTGATCATACTCTAGGTTCCACATGCATGTTTTAGCTGAAGGAAGAATACCTTAAACCTGGGTAGTTGAAACCCGTGGAATGGGTACCATGCAATATGACTTCAAAGGGTCTTCATTTGCTCACGAACCTCTCCAATCCTATCACTGCTGCGTTTATGCCCCTGTACACATGCTTGATTCTCTTTCGGAGACATAGCAATCCATAGGTTTTAAGATACTTACAAGTCAGGTACATTCTTAGGCGTTTAATATGCGGTGTTGAGTCCATTTCGTTGAGCAAGGAGTAGCTCTTGTCTATTCCATATTTGGCTTAAGGAACTTTATCTGTGCTCATTTCAATCTCTGGTTTTATGCAGCACCCCAACTCACCTTTCCCCTTAAGCAAGCATAAGTTGGTTTTCTAAATTTGAGACCCTGTTCTGTTCTGTAATTCAGTTCCTGTGTAGCCAAGTTTACATTCCGTGTATTACTGATATCTTATGATGTTTCTTTTTCTGTGTGACTTATTTCAGTTAGAATCATCATACCTGAATCCACTCATTGTGCTACTAAGGGCCTGATGACACAGATTTCATTGCTGAGTGATATTGCTTTGTAAGTAAATACCACAACTTTTTTATCCATTTTTCACTTTCTGCGATGTTGAACTTGTACTGTAAACGAGGTTCTTGTAAACAGAGCCGTTCCAAACTTTGGGGTGGCTGTGTCTTTTTGATTTTAAATTCCCTAAGCTATAGGACCATAAGTGGAAGTGCCCTAGGCTCTGTTGCTTTGTTTTTTAGATGTTTCAGGAAACACCATACACTTCTCCCGAGTGGTTGTTGGCAATTTACATCCCGCCCTTCAGCATAACAAGGCTCCCAGTTCTCCATGGCCTGTCCTGCCTTTCTGGAGTTTACACTTTTTTCAGATGGCCCTTTTGACCGGGGGGAAGTGAGACTTCATTGTAGTGCAGATTTCCTTTGCAAGCTTGCTTGGTTGGCCAAAAAGGGCATATGCGTTTTTTCCTGAATATATTCAGGAAAAAACGCATACGCCCTTTTTGGCCAAGTGCATCATTGTGGACGTTCTGCCTCTTTTCCTATGCTTTCAATGCAATTCCAGTCTACCTCCTGAAATCGGTTTCCTGCAATTCTGCCCCGCTTTCAAGTCCTCTTGGCAGCCTTACTTCAGTCTATTTTTGGACGATAGCTGTCATTTATAACTCTGCAGGTTTGTGAATTACAGTGCCCCTGAGCTCCTTTCTTCAACTCGCTTTCTTGTGACCTGGCCGCAACACCGCAGGATGTCTTCAGGCCCTAATCTGGTTCTGGCACGGCATGCTGAGCCTTTCGTTAATTCCTCTTCCTGGTGGGAAATGAGAGTTAAATTTGCCCATCCAGACACCTCCAGCTAGTCTCTCATTGATTCTCGCTGTTCCTGTTCATCTTCCGCAGAAATTGCAAACTGGGCCAAACAGGAGGTTAAAGGGACTGACTCTCCAAGTGGGGAGAGTGTTAGTAAGCGTCTGGAATGTTGCACCCGAGTACCAGGGTACGAAAACTGAGACATATTTGAACACGTCTCCCGATCACATGGTTGATCATACTCTAGGTTCCACATGCATGTTTTAGCTGAAGGAAGAATACCTTAAACCTGGGTAGTTGAAACCCGTGGAATGGGTACCATGCAATATGACTTCAAAGGGTCTTCATTTGCTCACGAACCTCTCCAATCCTATCACTGCTGCGTTTATGCCCCTGTACACATGCTTGATTCTCTTTCGGAGACATAGCAATCCATAGGTTTTAAGATACTTACAAGTCAGGTACATTCTTAGGCGTTTAATATGCGGTGTTGAGTCCATTTCGTTGAGCAAGGAGTAGCTCTTGTCTATTCCATATTTGGCTTAAGGAACTTTATCTGTGCTCATTTCAATCTCTGGTTTTATGCAGCACCCCAACTCACCTTTCCCCTTAAGCAAGCATAAGTTGGTTTTCTAAATTTGAGACCCTGTTCTGTTCTGTAATTCAGTTCCTGTGTAGCCAAGTTTACATTCCGTGTATTACTGATATCTTATGATGTTTCTTTTTCTGTGTGACTTATTTCAGTTAGAATCATCATACCTGAATCCACTCATTGTGCTGCTAAGGGCCTGATGACATAGATTTCATTGCTGAGTGATATTGCTTTGTAAGTAAATACCACAACTTCTTTATCCATTTTTCACTTTCTGCGATGTTGAACTTGTACTGTAAACGAGGTTCTTGTAAACAGAGCCTTTCCAAACTTTGGGGTGGCTGTGTCTTTTTGATTTTAATTTCCCTAAGCTATAGGACCATAAGTGGACGTGCCCTAGGCTCTGTTGCTTTGTTTTTTAGATGTTTCAGGAAACACCATACACTTCTCCCGAGTGTCTGTTGGCAATTTACATCCCGCCCATCAGCATAACAAGGCTCCCAGTTCTCTATGGCCTGTCCTGCCTTTCTGGATTTTACACTTTTTTCAGATGGCCCTTTTGACCGGGGGGAAGTGAGACTTCATTGTAGTGCAGATTTCCTTTGCAAGCTTGCTTGGTTGGCCAAATAGGGCGTATGCGTTTTTTCCTGAATATATTCAGGAAAAAACGCATACGCCCTATTTGGCCAAGTGCATCATTGTGGACGTTCTGCCTCTTTTCCTATGCTTTCAATGCAATTCCAGTCTACCTCCTGAAATCGGTTTCCTGCAATTCTGCCCCGCTTTCAAGTCCTCTTGGCAGCCTTACTTCAGTCTATTTTTGGACGATAGCTGTCATTTATAACTCTGCAGGTTTGTGAGTTACAGTGCCCCTGAGCTCCTTTCTTCAACTCGTTTTCTTGTGAGCTGGCTGCAACACCGCTGGATGGCTTCAGGCCCTAATCTGGTTCCGGCACGGCATGCTGAGCCTTTGGTTATTTCCTCTTTCTGGTGGGAAATGAGAGTTAAATTTGCCCGTCCAGACACCTCCAGCTAGTCTCTCATTGGTTCTCGCTATTCCTGTTCATCTTCCGCAGAAATTGCAAACTGGGCCAAACAGGAGGTTAAAGGGACTGACTCTCCAAGTCGGGAGAGTGTTAGTAAAGCGTCTGGAATGTTGCACCCGAGTACCAGGGTACGAAAACTGAGACATATTTGAACACGTCTCCCAATCACATGGTTGATCATACTCTGGGTTCCACATGCATGTTTTAGCTGAAGGAAGAATACCTAAAACCTGGGTAGTTGAAACCCGTGGAATGGGTACCATGCAATATGACTTCAAAGGGTCTTCATTTGCTCACCGAACCTCTCCAATCCTATCACTGCTGCGTTTATGCCCCTGTACACATGCTTGATTCTCTTTCGGAGACATAGCAATCCATAGGTTTTAAGATACTTACTAGTCAGGTACATTCTTAGGCGTTTAATATGGGGTGTTGAGTCCATTTCGTTGAGCAAGGAGTAGCTCTTGTCTATTCCATATTTGGCTTAATGAACTTTATCTGTGCTCATTTCAATCTCTGGTTTTATGCAGCACCCCAACTCTCCTTTACCCTTAAGCAAGAATAAGTTGGTTTTCTAAATTTGAGACCCTGTTCTGTTCTGTAATTCAGTTCCTGTGTAGCCAAGTTTACATTCCGTGTATTACTGATATCTTATGATGTTTCTTTTTCTGTGTGACTTATTTCAGTTAGAATCATCATACCTGAATCCACTCATTGTGCTGCTAAGGGCCTGATGACACAGATTTCATTGCTGAGTGATATTGCTTTGTAAGTAAATACCACAACTTCTTTCTCCATTTTTCACTTTCTGCGATGTTGAACTTGTACTGTAAACGAGGTTCTTGTAAACAGAGCCTTTCCAAACTTTGGGGTGGCTGTGTCTTTTTGATTTTAATTTCCCTAAGCTATAGGACCATAAGTGGAAGTGCCCTAGGCTCTGTTGCTTTGTTTTTTAGATGTTTCAGGAAACACCATACACTTCTCCCGAGTGGTTGTTGGCAATTTACATCCCGCCCATCAGCATAACAAGGCTCCCAGTTCTCCATGGCCTGTCCTGCCTTTCTGGAGTTTACACTTTTTTCAGATGGCCCTTTTGACCGGGGGGAAGTGAGACTTCATTGTAGTGCAGATTTCCTTTGCAAGCTTGCTTGGTTGGCCAAAAAGGGCGTATGCGTTTTTCCTGAATATATTCAGGAAAAAACGCATACGCCCTTTTTGGCCAAGTGCATCATTGTGGACGTTCTGCCTCTTTTCCTATGCTTTCAATGCAATTCCAGTCTACCTCCTGAAATCGGTTTCCTGCAATTCTGCCCCGCTTTTAAGTCCTCTTGGCAGCCTTACTTCAGTCTATTTTTGGACGATAGCTGTCATTTATAACTCTGCAGGTTTGTGAATTACAGTGCCCCTGAGCTCCTTTCTTCAACTCGCTTTCTTTTGAGCTGGCCGCAACACCGCAGGATGGCTTCAGGCCCTAATCTGGTTCCGGCACGGCACGCTGAGCCTTTGGTTAATTCCTCTTCCTGGTGGGAAATGAGAGTTAAATTTGCCCGTCCAGACACCTCCAGCTAGTCTCTCATTGGTTCTCGCTATTCCTGTTCATCTTCCGCAGAAATTGCAAACTGGGCCAAACAGGAGGTTAAAGGGACTGACTCTCCAAGTCGGGAGAGTGTTAGTAAAGTGTCTGGAATGTTGCACCCGAGTACCAGGGTACGGAAACTGAGACATATTTGAACACATCTCCCGATCACATGGTTGATCATACTCTAGGTTCCACATGCATGTTTTAGGTGAAGGAAGAATACCTTAAACTTGGGTAGTTGAAACCCGTGGAATGGGTACCATGCAATATGACTTCAAAGGGTCTTCATTTGCTCACCGAACCTCTCCAATCCTATCACTGCTGCGTTTATGCCCCTGTACACATGCTTGATTCTCTTTCGGAGACATAGCAATCCATAGGTTTTAAGATACTTACTAGTCAGGTACATTCTTAGGCGTTTAATATGGGGTGTTGAGTCCATTTCGTTGAGCAAGGAGTAGCTCTTGTCTATTCCATATTTGGCTTAAGGAACTTTATCTGTGCTCATTTCAATCTCTGGTTTTATGCAGCACCCCAACTCTCCTTTACCCTTAAGCAAGAATAAGTTGGTTTTCTAAATTTGAGACCCTGTTCTGTTCTGTAATTCAGTTCCTGTGTAGCTAAGTTTACATTCCGTGTATTACTGATATCTTATGATGTTTCTTTTTCTGTGTGACTTATTTCAGTTAGAATCATCATACCTGAATCCACTCATTGTGCTGCTAAGGGCCTGATGACACAGATTTCATTGCTGAGTGATATTGCTTTGTAAGTAAATACCACAACTTCTTTATCCATTTTTCACTTTCTGCAATGTTGAACTTGTACTGTAAACGAGGTTCTTGTAAACAGAGCCGTCCCAAACTTTGGGGTGGCTGTGTCTTTTTGATTTTAATTTCCCTAAGCTATAGGACCATAAGTGGAAGTGCCCTAGGCTCTGTTGCTTTGTTTTTTCGATGTTTCAGGAAACACCATACACTTCTCCCGAGTGGTTGTTGGCAATTTACATCCCGCCCATCAGCATAACAAGGCTCCCAGTTCTCCATGGCCTGTCCTGCCTTTCTGGAGTTTACACTTTTTTCAGATGGCCCTTTTGACCGGGGGGAAGTGAGACTTCATTGTAGTGCAGATTTCCTTTGCAAGCTTGCTTGGTTGGCCAAAAAGGGCGTATGCGTTTTTCCTGAATATATTCAGGAAAAAACGCATACGCCCTTTTTGGCCAAGTGCATCATTGTGGACGTTCTGCCTCTTTTCCTATGCTTTCAATGCAATTCCAGTCTACCTCCTGAAATCGGTTTCCTGCAATGCTGCCCCGCTTTTAAGTCCTCTTGGCAGCCTTACTTCAGTCTATTTTTGGACGATAGCTGTCATTTATAACTCTGCAGGTTTGTGAATTACAGTGCCCCTGAGCTCCTTTCTTCAACTCGCTTTCTTGTGAGCTGGCCGCAACACCGCAGGATGGCTTCAGGCCCTAATCTGGTTCCGGCACGGCACGCTGAGCCTTTGGTTAATTCCTCTTCCTGGTGGGAAATGAGAGTTAAATTTGCCCGTCCAGACACCTCCAGCTAGTCTCTCATTGGTTCTCGCTATTCCTGTTCATCTTCCGCAGAAATTGCAAACTGGGCCAAACAGGAGGTTAAAGGGACTGACTCTCCAAGTCGGGAGAGTGTTAGTAAAGTGTCTGGAATGTTGCACCCGAGTACCAGGGTACGAAAACTGAGACATATTTGAACACGTCTCCCGATCACATGGTTGATCATACTCTGGGTTCCACATGCATGTTTTAGCTGAAGGAAGAATACCTAAAACCTGGGTAGTTGAAACCCGTGGAAAGGTTACCATGCAATATGACTTCAAAGGGTCTTCATTTGCTCACCGAACCTCTCCAATCCTATCACTGCTGCGTTTATGCCCCTGTACACATGCTTGATTCTCTTTCGGAGACATAGCAATCCATAGGTTTTAAGATACTTACTAGTCAGGTACATTCTTAGGCATTTAATATGCGGTGTTGAGTCCATTTCGTTGAGCAAGGAGTAGCTCTTGTCTATTCCATATTTGGCTTAAGGAACTTTATCTGTGCTCATTTCAATCTCTGGTTTTATGCAGCACCCCAACTCACCTTTACCCTTAAGCAAGCATAAGTTGGTTTTCTAAATTTGAGACCCTGTTCTGTTCTGTAATTCAGTTCCTGTGTAGCCAAGTTTACATTCCGTGTATTACTGATATCTTAAGATGTTTCTTTTTCTGTGTGACTTACTTCAGTTAGAATCATCATACCTGAATCCACTCATTGTGCTGCTAAGGGCCTGATGACACAGATTTCATTGCTGAGTGATATTGCTTTGTAAGTAAATACCACAACTTCTTTATCCATTTTTCACTTTCTGCGATGTTGAACTTGTACTGTAAACGAGGTTCTTGTAAACAGAGCCGTTCCAAATTTTGGGGTGGCTGTGTCTTTTTGATTTTAAATTCCCTAAGCTATAGGACCATAAGTGGAAGTGCCCTAGGCTCTGTTGCTTTGTTTTTTAGATGTTTCAGGAAACACCATACACTACTCTCCAGTGGTTGTTGGCAATTTACATCCCGCCCATCAGCATAACAAGGCTCCCAGTTCTCCATGGCCTGTCCTGCCTTTCTGGATTTTACACTTTTTTCAGATGTCCCTTTTGACCGAGGGGAAGTGAGACTTCATTGTAGTGCAGATTTCCTTTGCAAGCTTGCTTGGTTGGCCAAAAAGGGCGTATGCGTTTTTTCCTGAATATATTCAGGAAAAAACGCATACGCCCTTTTTGGCCAAGTGCATCATTGTGGACGTTCTGCCTCTTTTCCTATGCTTTCAATGCAATTCCAGTCTACCTCCTGAAATCGGTTTCCTGCAATGCTGCCCTGCTTTCAAGTCCTCTTGGCAGCCTTACTTCAGTCTATTTTTGGACGATAGCTGTCATTTATAACTCTGCAGGTTTGTGAATTACAGTGCCCCTGAGCTCCTTTCTTCAACTCGCTTTCTTGTGACCTGGCCGCAACACTGCAGGATGGCTTCAGGCCCTAATCTGGTTCTGGCACGGCACGCTGAGCCTTTGGTTAATTCCTCTTCCTGGTGGGAAATGAGAGTTAAATTTTCCCGTCCAGACACCTCCAGCTAGTCTCTCATTGGTTCTCGCTATTCCTGTTCATCTTCCGCAGAAATTGCAAACTGGGCCAAACAGGAGGTTAAAGGGACTGACTCTCCAAGTCGGGAGAGTGTTAGTAAAGTGTCTGGAATGTTGCACCCGAGTACCAGGGTACGGAAAATGAGACATATTTGAACACATCTCCCGATCACATGGTTAATCATACTCTAGGTTCCACATGCATGTTTTAGGTGAAGGAAGAATACCTTAAACCTGGGTAGTTGAAACCCGTGGAATGGGTACCATGCAATATGACTTCAAAGGGTCTTCATTTGCTCACCGAACCTCTCCAATCCTATCACTGCTGCGTTTATGCCCCTGTACACATGCTTGATTCTCTTTCGGAGACATAGCAATCCATAGGTTTTAAGATACTTACTAGTCAGGTACATTCTTAGGCGTTTAATATGGGGTGTTGAGTCCATTTCGTTGAGCAAGGAGTAGCTCTTGTCTATTCCATATTTGGCTTAAGGAACTTTATCTGTGCTCATTTCAATCTCTGGTTTTATGCAGCACCCCAACTCTCCTTTACCCTTAAGCAAGAATAAGTTGGTTTTCTAAATTTGAGACCCTGTTCTGTTCTGTAATTCAGTTCCTGTGTAGCTAAGTTTACATTCCGTGTATTACTGATATCTTATGATGTTTCTTTTTCTGTGTGACTTATTTCAGTTAGAATCATCATACCTGAATCCACTCATTGTGCTGCTAAGGGCCTGATGACACAGATTTCATTGCTGAGTGATATTGCTTTGTAAGTAAATACCACAACTTCTTTATCCATTTTTCACTTTCTGCAATGTTGAACTTGTACTGTAAACGAGGTTCTTGTAAACAGAGCCGTCCCAAACTTTGGGGTGGCTGTGTCTTTTTGATTTTAATTTCCCTAAGCTATAGGACCATAAGTGGAAGTGCCCTAGGCTCTGTTGCTTTGTTTTTTCGATGTTTCAGGAAACACCATACACTTCTCCCGAGTGGTTGTTGGCAATTTACATCCCGCCCATCAGCATAACAAGGCTCCCAGTTCTCCATGGCCTGTCCTGCCTTTCTGGAGTTTACACTTTTTTCAGATGGCCCTTTTGACCGGGGGGAAGTGAGACTTCATTGTAGTGCAGATTTCCTTTGCAAGCTTGCTTGGTTGGCCAAAAAGGGCGTATGCGTTTTTCCTGAATATATTCAGGAAAAAACGCATACGCCCTTTTTGGCCAAGTGCATCATTGTGGACGTTCTGCCTCTTTTCCTATGCTTTCAATGCAATTCCAGTCTACCTCCTGAAATCGGTTTCCTGCAATGCTGCCCCGCTTTTAAGTCCTCTTGGCAGCCTTACTTCAGTCTATTTTTGGACGATAGCTGTCATTTATAACTCTGCAGGTTTGTGAATTACAGTGCCCCTGAGCTCCTTTCTTCAACTCGCTTTCTTGTGAGCTGGCCGCAACACCGCAGGATGGCTTCAGGCCCTAATCTGGTTCCGGCACGGCACGCTGAGCCTTTGGTTAATTCCTCTTCCTGGTGGGAAATGAGAGTTAAATTTGCCCGTCCAGACACCTCCAGCTAGTCTCTCATTGGTTCTCGCTATTCCTGTTCATCTTCCGCAGAAATTGCAAACTGGGCCAAACAGGAGGTTAAAGGGACTGACTCTCCAAGTCGGGAGAGTGTTAGTAAAGTGTCTGGAATGTTGCACCCGAGTACCAGGGTACGAAAACTGAGACATATTTGAACACGTCTCCCGATCACATGGTTGATCATACTCTGGGTTCCACATGCATGTTTTAGCTGAAGGAAGAATACCTAAAACCTGGGTAGTTGAAACCCGTGGAAAGGTTACCATGCAATATGACTTCAAAGGGTCTTCATTTGCTCACCGAACCTCTCCAATCCTATCACTGCTGCGTTTATGCCCCTGTACACATGCTTGATTCTCTTTCGGAGACATAGCAATCCATAGGTTTTAAGATACTTACTAGTCAGGTACATTCTTAGGCATTTAATATGCGGTGTTGAGTCCATTTCGTTGAGCAAGGAGTAGCTCTTGTCTATTCCATATTTGGCTTAAGGAACTTTATCTGTGCTCATTTCAATCTCTGGTTTTATGCAGCACCCCAACTCACCTTTACCCTTAAGCAAGCATAAGTTGGTTTTCTAAATTTGAGACCCTGTTCTGTTCTGTAATTCAGTTCCTGTGTAGCCAAGTTTACATTCCGTGTATTACTGATATCTTAAGATGTTTCTTTTTCTGTGTGACTTACTTCAGTTAGAATCATCATACCTGAATCCACTCATTGTGCTGCTAAGGGCCTGATGACACAGATTTCATTGCTGAGTGATATTGCTTTGTAAGTAAATACCACAACTTCTTTATCCATTTTTCACTTTCTGCGATGTTGAACTTGTACTGTAAACGAGGTTCTTGTAAACAGAGCCGTTCCAAATTTTGGGGTGGCTGTGTCTTTTTGATTTTAAATTCCCTAAGCTATAGGACCATAAGTGGAAGTGCCCTAGGCTCTGTTGCTTTGTTTTTTAGATGTTTCAGGAAACACCATACACTACTCGCCAGTGGTTGTTGGCAATTTACATCCCGCCCATCAGCATAACAAGGCTCCCAGTTCTCCATGGCCTGTCCTGCCTTTCTGGATTTTACACTTTTTTCAGATGTCCCTTTTGACCGAGGGGAAGTGAGACTTCATTGTAGTGCAGATTTCCTTTGCAAGCTTGCTTGGTTGGCCAAAAAGGGCGTATGCGTTTTTTCCTGAATATATTCAGGAAAAAACGCATACGCGCTTTTTGGCCAAGTGCATCATTGTGGACGTTCTGCCTCTTTTCCTATGCTTTCAATGCAATTCCAGTCTACCTCCTGAAATCGGTTTCCTGCAATGCTGCCCCGCTTTCAAGTCCTCTTGGCAGCCTTACTTCAGTCTATTTTTGGACGATAGCTGTCATTTATAACTCTGCAGGTTTGTGAATTACAGTGCCCCTGAGCTCCTTTCTTCAACTCGCTTTCTTGTGACCTGGCCGCAACACCGCAGGATGGCTTCAGGCCCTAATCTGGTTCTGGCACGGCACGCTGAGCCTTTGGTTAATTCCTCTTCCTGGTGGGAAATGAGAGTTAAATTTGCCCGTCCAGACACCTCCAGCTAGTCTCTCATTGGTTCTCGCTATTCCTGTTCATCTTCCGTAGAAATTGCAAACTGGGCCAAACAGGAGGTTAAAGGGACTGACTCTCCAAGTCGGGAGAGTGTTAGTAAAGCGTCTGGAATGTTGCACCCGAGTACCAGGGTACGAAAACTGAGACATATTTGAACACGTCTCCCGATCACATGGTTGATCATACTCTGGGTTCCACATGCATGTTTTAGCTGAAGGAAGAATACCTTAAACCTGGGTAGTTGAAACCCGTGGAATGGGTACCATGCAATATGACTTCAAAGGGTCTTCATTTGCTCACCGAACCTCTCCAATCCTATCACTGCTGCGTTTATGCCCCTGTACACATGCTTGATTCTCTTTCGGAGACATAGCAATCCATAGGTTTTAAGATACTTACTAGTCAGGTACATTCTTAGGCGTTTAATATGGGGTGTTGAGTCCATTTCGTTGAGCAAGGAGTAGCTCTTGTCTATTCCATATTTGGCTTAAGGAACTTTATCTGTGCTCATTTCAATCTCTGGTTTTATGCAGCACCCCAACTCACCTTTCCCCTTAAGCAAGCATAAGTTGGTTTTCTAAATTTGAGACCCTGTTCTGTTTTGGAATGCAGTTCCTGTGTAGCCAAGTTTACATTCCGTGTATTACTGATATCTTATGATGTTTCTTTTTCCGTGTGACTTATTTCAGTTAGAATCATCGTACCTGAATCCACTCATTATGCTGCTACGGGCCTGATGACATAGATTTCATTGCTGAGTGATACTGCATTGTACGTAAGTACCACAAGTTCCTTATCCATTTTTCACTTTTGTGATATTGAACTTGTACAGTAAACGAGGTTCTTGTAAACGGAGGCGTCCCAAACTTTGGGGTGGCTGTGTCTTTTTGATTTTAATTTCCATAAGCTATAGGACCATAAGTGGAAGTGCCCTAGGCTCTGTTGCTTTGTTTTTTAGATGTTTCAGGAAACACCATACACTTCTCCTGAGTGTCTGTTGGCAATTTACATCCCGCCCATCAGCATAACAAGGCTCCCAGTTCTCCATGGCCTGTCCTGCCTTTTTGGATTTTACACTTTTTTCAGATGGCCCTTTTAACCGGGGAGAAGTGAGACTTCATTGTAGTGCAGATTTCCTTTGCAAGTTTGCTTGGTTGGCCAAAAAGTGCGTATGCGTTTTTTCCTGAATATATTCAGGAAAAAACGCATACGCACTTTTTGGCCAAGTGCATCATTGTGGACATTCTGCCTCTTTTCCTATGCTTTCAATGCAATTCCAGTCTACCTCCTGAAATCGGTTTCCTGCAATTCTGCCCCGCTTTCAAGTCCTCTTGGCAGCCTTACTTCAGTATATTTTTGGACGATAGCTGTCATTTATAACTCTGCAGGTTTGTGAATTACAGTGCCCCTGAGCTCCTTTCTTCAACTCGCTTTCTTGTGACCTGGCCGCAACACCGCAGGATGTCTTCAGGCCCTAATCTGGTTCTGGCACGGCATGCTGAGCCTTTCGTTAATTCCTCTTCCTGGTGGGAAATGAGAGTTAAATTTGCCCATCCAGACACCTCCAGCTAGTCTCTCATTGATTCTCGCTGTTCCTGTTCATCTTCCGCAGAAATTGCAAACTGGGCCAAACAGGAGGTTAAAGGGACTGACTCTCCAAGTGGGGAGAGTGTTAGTAAGCGTCTGGAATGTTGCACCCGAGTACCAGGGTACGAAAACTGAGACATATTTGAACACGTCTCCCGATCACATGGTTGATCATACTCTAGGTTCCACATGCATGTTTTAGCTGAAGGAAGAATACCTTAAACCTGGGTAGTTGAAACCCGTGGAATGGGTACCATGCAATATGACTTCAAAGGGTCTTCATTTGCTCACGAACCTCTCCAATCCTATCACTGCTGCGTTTATGCCCCTGTACACATGCTTGATTCTCTTTCGGAGACATAGCAATCCATAGGTTTTAAGATACTTACAAGTCAGGTACATTCTTAGGCGTTTAATATGCGGTGTTGAGTCCATTTCGTTGAGCAAGGAGTAGCTCTTGTCTATTCCATATTTGGCTTAAGGAACTTTATCTGTGCTCATTTCAATCTCTGGTTTTATGCAGCACCCCAACTCACCTTTCCCCTTAAGCAAGCATAAGTTGGTTTTCTAAATTTGAGACCCTGTTCTGTTCTGTAATTCAGTTCCTGTGTAGCCAAGTTTACATTCCGTGTATTACTGATATCTTATGATGTTTCTTTTTCTGTGTGACTTATTTCAGTTAGAATCATCATACCTGAATCCACTCATTGTGCTGCTAAGGCCCTGATGACATAGATTTCATTGCTGAGTGATATTGCTTTGTAAGTAAATACCACAACTTCTTTATCCATTTTTCACTTTCTGCGATGTTGAACTTGTACTGTAAACGAGGTTCTTGTAAACAGAGCCTTTCCAAACTTTGGGGTGGCTGTGTCTTTTTGATTTTAATTTCCCTAAGCTATAGGACCATAAGTGGAAGTGCCCTAGGCTCTGTTGCTTTGTTTTTTCGATGTTTCAGGAAACACCATACACTTCTCCCGAGTGTCTGTTGGCAATTTACATCCCGCCCATCAGCATAACAAGGCTCCCAGTTCTCTATGGCCTGTCCTGCCTTTCTGGATTTTACACTTTTTTCAGATGGCCCTTTTGACCGGGGGGAAGTGAGACTTCATTGTAGTGCAGATTTCCTTTGCAAGCTTGCTTGGTTGGCCAAATAGGGCGTATGCGGTTTTTCCTGAATATATTCAGGAAAAAACGCATACGCCCTATTTGGCCAAGTGCATCATTGTGGACGTTCTGCCTCTTTTCCTATGCTTTCAATGCAATTCCAGTCTACCTCCTGAAATCGGTTTCCTGCAATTCTGCCCCGATTTCAAGTCCTCTTGGCAGCCTTACTTCAGTCTATTTTTGGACGATAGCTGTCATTTATAACTCTGCAGGTTTGTGAGTTACAGTGCCCCTGAGCTCCTTTCTTCAACTCGTTTTCTTGTGAGCTGGCTGCAACACCGCTGGATGGCTTCAGGCCCTAATCTGGTTCCGCCACGGCATGCTGAGCCTTTGGTTATTTCCTCTTTCTGGTGGGAAATGAGAGTTAAATTTGCCCGTCCAGACACCTCCAGCTAGTCTCTCATTGGTTCTCCCTATTCCTGTTCATCTTCCGCAGAAATTGCAAACAGGGCCAAACAGGAGGTTAAAGGTGCTGACTCTCCAAGTGGGGAGAGTGTTAGTAAAGCGTCTGGAATGTTGCACCCGAGTACCAGGGGAGGAAAACTGAGACATATTTGAACACGTCTCCCGTTCACACGGTTGATCATACTCTGGGTTCCACATGCATGTTTTAGCTGAAGGAAGAATACCTTAAACCTGGAGAGTTGAGACCCGTGTAATGGGTACCATGCAATATGACTTCAAAGGGTCTTCATTTGCTCACCGAACCTCTCCAATCCTATCACTGCTGCGTTTATGCCCCTGTACACACGCTTGATTCTCTTTTGGAGACATAGCAATCCATAGGTTTTAAGATACTTACTAGTCAGGTACATTCTTAGGCGTTTAATATGGGGTGTTGAGTCCATTTCGTTGAGCAAGGAGTAGCTCTTGTCTATTCCATATTTGGCTTAAGGAACTTTATCTGTGCTCATTTCAATCTCTGGTTTTATGCAGCACCCCAACTCACCTTCCCCCTTAAGCAAGCATAAGTTGGTTTTCTAAACTTGAGACACTGTTCTGTTTTGTAATTCAGTTCATGTGTAGCCACGTTCACATTCTGTGTATTAGTGATACCTTATGATGTTTCTTTTCTGTGTGACTTATTTCAGTTCGAATCATCATACCTGAATCCACTCATTATGCTGTTACGGGCCTGATGACATAGATTTCATTGCTGAGTGATATTGCATTGTACGTAAGTACCACAAGTTCTTTATCCATTTTTCACTTTCTGCGATATTGAACTTGTACTGTAAACGAGGTTCTTGTAAACAGAGCCTTCCCAAACTTTGGGGTGGCTGTGTCTTTTTGATTTTAATTTCCCTAAGCTATAGGACCATAAGTGGAAGTGCCCTAGGTTCTGTTGCTTTGTTTTTTAGATGTTTCAGGAAACACCATACACTTCTCCAGAGTGGCTGTTGGCAATTTACATCCCGCCCATCAGCATAAGAAGGCTCCCAGTTCTCCATGGCCTGTCGTGCCTTTATGGATTTTACACTTTTTTCTGATGGCCCTTTTGACCAGGTGGAAATGAGACTTCATTGTAGTGCAGATTTCCTTTGCAAGCTTGCTTGGTTGGCCAAAAAGTGCGTATGCGTTTTTTCCTGAATATATTCAGGAAAAAACACATACGCCCTTTTTGGCCAAGTGCATCATTGTCGAGTTTCTGACTCTCTTCATATGCTTTCAATGCAATTCCAGTCTACCTCCTGAAATCGGTTTCCTGCAATTCTGCCTTGCTTTCAATGCCTCTTCATAGCCTTACCTCAATATATTTTTTAAAAATAGTTGGCCTTTATAACTCTGCAGGTTTTTGAATTGCAGTGGCCCTTAGCTCCATTTTTTAGCTCTTATTTTTGTGGTATTGCCCCATAACCACAGGATTCCTTGAAGCCCTATTTTTCTTCTGGGGCACCTGCTGTGCCTTTGGTTAATTCTTCTTACTGATGTGATATTAGAGTGACATGTGCCCATTGAAACCGCTACAGCTAGTTTCTCACTGGTTCCCCCTATTCCCATTCATCCTCTGCACTAACTGCAGACTGTGCGATACCAGAACTTAAAGGCATTGACTCCATGTGGGGATGTTGTTAGTAAAGCGGCTGGAATGTCGATCCGGAGCCCCAGGAGAGGAAAAATGAGGTGCGTTTTAGAAACCTTTCCCGATCATATGGTATACCAGTTGCTGGGTTTCCCAAGCATGGTTTAGCTGTAGGAAGATTCCCTTCAACCTGGAGTGTTGGGACCCTTGGACTGAGTAGCATGAAGTATTGCATTAAACTTTCGGCAGTTGCTCACCAAAGCTCACCAATCCTGTCAGCCCCAAGTGTCCAGCCTTATGTCTTATCCAGCTGTGGGTTTATATGTGGTCAATCCAGGTTGCATCACAGCCCCTGAGCGAATTTTGTAAGAATTTTTCTCTCTTTCATTGTTTCAGCGTTTTGTTTTTAAAATTTATTTCTATAATGGGGTTTAGCTCCTTTTCACTGCTGTGTTTGTGCCGCTCTGCACACACTTGATTCCCTTATGGAGATATATCAATACATGGGTTTTAAGATTCTTATTCCTCAGATATATTTCTCTGCGGTGTATAGGGTGTGTTGAGGCCTGTTCATTGAGCAAGGTGTAGATCTTGTCTAATACCTATTTGGTTTATTGAACGGTATCTGTGCTAATTTCAAACTCTGGTTTTATGCATCACCCCACCTCTCCTTTCCCCTTAAGCTGACATAAGTGTGTTTTCTAAATGTGAGACACTGTTCTGTTCTGTAATTCATTTCTTGTGCAGCCATATTTACCCTCCCTCTATAAGTGATATCTTATGATATGTTTCTTTTTCTGTTTGACTTATTTCAAGTAGTATTATCGGACCTAAATCCACTCTTTATCCTTCTACTAGCCTTATTACATTGATTTCATGGTGAAGAGATATTCCATTGTACATAAGTACCACATCTTCTTTATCCATTGTTCTCTTTCCTGGGATATTTAAGGTGTACTGAAGTTGAGGTTCTTGTAAACAGAGTAGCCCTAAACTGTGGTGTGCTTGTGTCTTGTTGATTTTTAGACTTCCCTAGATATACTCCCATGATTGGAAGTGTCCTATGCTCTGTAGCTCTGTTTTTTAGATGATTTAGGAACCACCATACACTTCTCCAGAGTGGCTCTCGGCAGTTCACACACTGCCCATCAGCGTATAAAGGCTCCCTGTTCTCCATGGCCTGTCCTGCATTTCTGGTTTTTACAATTTTTTAGGATGGCCCTTTTGACCGGTGGGAAGTGAGACTTCTTTGTTGTGCACATTTGCATTGCTTGCTTGCTTCGTTGCCCATAAAGTGCGTATGCGTTTTTTCCTGGATATAATCAGGAAAAAACGCATACGCCCTTTTGGGCCAACTGCATCATTGTCGAAATTCTGCCGCTTTTCATGTGCGTTAAAGACGAGTCCAATCTATCTCTTGAAATCTGTTTCTTGCAATTCTGTCTTGCATTCAGATCCTCTTCTTTGCCTTACCTCAACATATTTTTGGACGTTAGTTTTCATTTATAACTCTGCAGGTTTGTGAATTGCAGTGACCCTGAGCTCCATTTTTTAAGTTGCTCTTTTGTGAGCTGGCCTCAAACCCGCAGGATTGCTTCAGGCCCTATTTTGGCTCCGGCGAGGCAGGCTGAGCCTTTCTTTAATTCTTATTCTTAATGGGAAATTAGAGTGATATGTGCCCGTCCAAACCCCTACAACTCTTCTCTCATTGGTTCCCCCTCTTCCCGTTCATCCTCCTCACAATTTGCAAAATGTGTGAAACAGAAGTTTAAATGTGCTGATTCTCCAAGTGGGGAGATTCTAAGTAGCGTGGCTGGAATGGTGAACAGGAGCACCAGGAGAGGATAAATGAGGTGCATTTTAGACACATCTCCCGATCACATGGTGTACAGTCCTCTGGGTTTTCCATGCATGTTTTAGCTGTAGGAAGATCCCTTGAACCTGCAGATTTGGGACCCATTGAATGGGTACCAGGTAGTATTACTTTAAAGGGTGTGCATTTCCTCACCCAACCTCACATTTCTCTTAGCGCAAACAGTTTCCAGCCTTATGTCTCATCCTGCTGTGGGTCTAGATGTGTTCAATCCATGTTGCATCACCGTCCCTGAGGAAAAGTTGTAAGAGGTTTTCTCTGTCTCTCTGTCGTTTATTTTTTTCAATTTATTACTATATTGGTTACAGCTGATTTTCAAAGCTCTGTTTCTTGCTGCTGTACATCCACTTGATTCGCGTACAGAGAGACATCAATAAATTCTTTTTCAGATTCTTACCAGTCGTATATATTCTTTTCCGGTGACTTGAGTGTGCTGAGTGCAGTTCTTTTAGCTACCGTGTAGGCCTTGTTGATTATCAGTTTGGTATTTGGAATGGTATCTTTGCTAATTTCAACCTCCTGGATGATGCCTCACCCCTCCCCACCTTTCCCGTTTAGCAGCCTTATGCATGTTTTCTACATATTTGACTATGTTTTTGTTTTGTAATTTATTTCATGTGTAGCCATTTTGGATTCCACCTTTAAGTGATATCTTATGATATGTGTCTTTTTCTTTTTGAATTCTGTCACTTAGAATGATCATACGTAACTCCTCCGGAGTCGTTACAACTGGCCATATTTCATTGATTTCCAGGCTGAATAATATTCCACTCTACCTAAGTACCACATCTCTATCCATTTTTTCCCTCCAGAGACATTTAAGTTATATCCTAGTCGAGGATCTTTTAAACAGAGAGGGGGTAAACATTGGGGTGCCTGTGTCCTCTCGATTTTTGTTTTTCCCAAGATATACGCCCATGAGTGCAAGTGCCCTATGCTCTGTAGCTCATTTTTTAGATGCTTTAGTAAACACAATACACTTCTCCAGAATGGCCGTTGGCAATATACATTTCCACTATAAGTCTCACAGGGCTCCCTCTTCTCGTTGCCCTGTCCTGCATTTCTGTTGTTTACGCTTTATGAGGATGGCTCTTCTGACTGATGCGAAGTGATATCTTTTGTAGTATTGACTTCCAGTGCCCACCTGTTTGGTTGGCTAAAAAAGTGTATGCCCTTTTCTTGAATATATACAGAAAAGAACGCATACACCCTTTTTGGCCAACTGCAATGTTGGCAATGTTCAGCTCCTTTTCTTGTGCTTAATGGCGAGTCCTTTCTACCTCCTCAAATCCCTTTCCTGCCATTCTCCCTTGCTTACAAGTCCTTTTCTCTGACTTTCCTCAAGACATTTTTCAGTGATGGATATTTTCAACTCTGCAGTTTTGTGAATTTTACTGCCCCTGAGTTCCATTGTTCAACTCGTGTTTATGGGAACTGGCCACAAAGCAGCGGGATTTCCTCAAGCCCTATACTGTTTCCATGGGCAACCCTAGCCTTTGGTCAATTCGTCTTCCTGATTGGAAATTAGAGTGACATGTGCCTGTCTGAACACCTAGGACTTGTCTCTCATTGTTCCTCATCCTTCCGCTTCATCCTCTGGACAAATTCCAAACTGTACGCAACAGGATGTTGACAGTGCTGACATCTCCAAGTGGGGAGACTGTTAGTAAAGACGCTGGAGGGGTGAACCCGAGCACCAGGAGATCAGGAGATGAGATGCCTTTTCCAAACTCTTCCCGATCAGACGGTATACCATCCTCTGGGTGTGACAGACATGTTTTAGCAGTAGGAAGAGTCCCATTCATGTAAGGAGAACACCAGGGCTTTTTCAAAATCAGTGTCTCTCCAAAACCCAAACTGGGGAAGTTTTTAAGCTACGGCTACACATATGTTCATTAAGGGCCTTGGGGAGTAGGCAGAGTCCAAACTTTAGATGATTGAAGTCTTCAGGGTCAGAAGCACTCACCACCAGCTTCCCTTAGGCTACACTTTAACTGTCATTGATAGATGATGTCAATAAAAATATCTATTCTTTTTCAGATTATTTCCCCTTATAGGTTATTGCAAAATGTTGAGTGTAGTTCCCTGTGCTATACAGTAGTTCCTTGTTGATGATCTATTTTATACATAGCAGTGTGTATGTGTTCATTCCAAACTGTTAATTTATCCCTCCTCCCACCTTTCCCCTTTGGTAATAATAAATTATAAGATTTTATACTTCTCAGAAATGGGGGAGCTGAAAGAGAGGTATCATTTTCAATGGAAAAGCATTTAAAACAAGATTGAAGGTTTAACCAAGATTATTAGCTGTACATCCTTGGAAAGAAATCACTTCGTTTCTCTAATATTGACCTGACAAATAAGACAAACCTTTTCACTGAACTTGCTTATAAAAAGTGATGGAAATATCAAATGGAAGTGTTAGAAACATCTTATTTTACCCGAGCCTTATACACTGTTCTATGTTAACTACAGTTTGGCTCACACATCTGTTCATTGAGGTTACAATAGTCTCAATTTCTGTTATTGATCCTCCAGAGTGGACCCCAACAAGTGTCCCCCTGCCCAGTGTCATTGGGGCCAAGAGATCGAGACTGAGTTTGGTTCACAAGCAAAGGAAACTTTATATTTTGATCAGAGAATGGAGAGGTGAGAGCATGCACTACCCCGTGGGCTGTGGGCTGGGCTGCTGTGTAGAGATCCTGTCAGAGTCAGTGGGAGGGAGGGAGGCGGCGGAGCTCTCGAGGGCTGGGTTGGCTGTAGCTCAGGCTCTATATCGTGGAGTCTGCACTGGGCCCCAGGAGCTGAGGTGTCGACCCAGCCATTCTGCACTAGAAAATCTGGTCTGAAGTGCCGGGTGTGGAACCTCTGCATGCGGGACCCTAGGAGCACGTGAAATTAGACAAAGCACAAAGGATAAAAAAGGTTAGACTTGACTTTATTGCCCAGATTCTATTTTTATCTCCCAGGGATTTTTAATGGGCTTTGCTGGGGACAAACCCCTCCTCTGCCTTTTGTCCCGTTCCTCATTCTTGGAGTGCTGAGGGTGCAGACCCTTCTTCTGTAACTGCTGAGTGCTGAGTTGGGAGCCCTCATACCCTGGGGCGAGGGTCAGAGCTTCTCCCCAGCAGCCTCCCGGTGACGTTGATTGTCCCCAGGACCCCTGCCTCCCTGCTCGTCCACCTGAGCACCAGCATTGGAAGTGTTATAGATTCTAATGACCTTTAAGGGTCCAGGAAAGAGATGTGCAGAGACGCTGTGGGGGCCGGTTTCACCCCGCCCCACATTTGTTCGGCCACCTTAGGCTGACCGTCTCTGCCAGCCTAGATGCTCTGACCAGTAGTCTGCGCTTTCTTCAGTTAGGCCCCTGAATTAACGTACAAACAGCACCAGGTGTCAGAGCCCTGCCCGCTCAACTCCCAGACAGTCCAGGGTCAGTGGTGATCAAGGACCATGATGGCTACTGAGTCAACAGCCTTTTGAAGTAAACAGGAGTCCAGCCGGTCTTATTGGCCACCATCATCATGGTGTCTGTAGGCTTTTCTATGGTGACAGTGTGGTATACTGTTCCCCCGCCAAGATTATTAGCTCCCCTCTGGGTGCAGTAAGTCCTGCAAGCAGTAGTCTACTCTTTTGGGACACACTCTTGTTGTTTTATGAGAGAAACTCCAGGTCAAGTGATGTTCACACGAGTCGTCATGGTGCCCTGTTGCCCCCGGTTATCTCTCTGGATGTTGGAGTTGGAGGGCCTCCTCACTCGAGGTCGGTGTGCCCACGGAGCGAACCCTGCAACTTCAGGACATGGTTGGTGGTTAGGATCACCACGTGGGGTCCTTTTCCCTTAGGAGGGAGGTGGCCTTTTGGGCTGCTGATTTCCAGGTTTTTAGATACCGCCAGTATCTTGGCCAGATGTGGCAGTGGGCCAAGCCCCTTAGTGACCATAGTTTATCCTACCTGGATGGCATTCTTGCATTGTTCCATTTCAAGTGGTCCCAGTTTTTGCACTAATTCTCCAATGGCGATTCACCTTTCACCGGGAATGTAAAGGTCAAAGGGTTTAGCTAAATTGGGAGTTCCAGGGCAAGGGTCTGAATTGACTGCTCTTTCCATTCTTGAAAGGCCACTTCTGGATTCTATTCAAAAGGATCATCATCTTTTCCTTTCAGTGTTTCATATAGAGGCCCAGCTAGTAGACTGTAGCTAGGGATCCAGAAGCAGCAAACCCTGGCCTCCCCAGGAACCCCTAAGCTGTCTTCTAGTTTTAGAAAGGGGTAAGGCTGAAAATGGTTTCTTCCCTTTCCTGGGATGGGCTTCTCTGACCTTCTGTGAGAATGAAGCCCAGGCAGGTCACCGCAGTCTGTGATATTTGAGCTTTTTCTTGGACAACTTCTATCCTTTATTGGCTTGGTAGTTCAGAGGCCTCCTTAGTAGGGCTGGTGATCAGAATGTCGTCTGCATATTGAAGGAGGGTTTCCTTTTCCAGAGGTAGAACTTTTAGGTCTTTAGCTAAGCTTTCCCCAAAGATGGTGTGGGAATTTTTGCACCCTTGGGGCCAGACGGCCCGGAAGTATTGTTTTAGTTGTATGTTGAGTCCTGCCACTCACAAGCCAAAATTTCTTGTGACTCTGGGACTAATGGAATACAAAAGAAGGCATCATTGAAGACTAATACAGAATACCATGTCCTGGTGGTTGGTAGAATGACCAGCAGGGTGTAGGAATTAGGAGCAACTGGAGGTATATCCTCGGTGGCTTCACTGACTGTCCTGACATCCTTTACCAGGTCCCCAGCAGCCCATGGGGCTCTCGTGGTCAGACCAATCCCAGAATATGGAGCTCACCTGGGCAGGTACCCCACCCCCACCCCAGCCCACGGGGCTCTCGTGGTCAGGCCCCTCCCAGGATACAGAGCTACCCTTGCAGGTACCGTGGCAGGGCTGGGCACACAGGAACCGTGCACATAGCCCTCATTGCAGAGCACCCCCAGCTCACCTGTCGCTCAGAGCTGACACAGAGCACCTCAGAGCAGGACTTGAACTAACAAACAGCAGCTGCGACAAGTCTGTGACCCTGGGCATCACTCCGTGAGGCCTCCCTCCACCTGGTCTTCCAGAGACTTCCACTGCACCCGGGGCACCAGGCCTCTGTCTCCAACCACCACCCACCCCTCCTCTCCCTGACTCCTGGGTTCCTCTCATTAGGAGAGGGTTTTCTTGAAGTTGTCTCCCACTCATGGGCCAGATAAAATGATTAGAAAACAAGCCAAAGCTGCAGCCCCTTGTCTATCCTGACTCTCAGGAGCCCACACCTGTTCCTTGGACCTGGCCGGTTCAGCAAGTTCCATTTTCTGCAACTGTGAGCCCCTGAGGGGTGATGATTGGCTGACCTGGGCAGCCTTACCGTGCCGGCCAGCCCTCCCCAGGTGTGCCTGGGTTGAGATCAATATAAATACCACTCCAGGCAGCAAGAGCCCCTGCAGCCGT
Source organism: Stenella coeruleoalba (assembly GCF_951394435.1). Taxonomy (NCBI): domain Eukaryota; kingdom Metazoa; phylum Chordata; class Mammalia; order Artiodactyla; family Delphinidae; genus Stenella; species Stenella coeruleoalba. The sequence continues at coordinate 21,108 of NW_027646229.1, read as the reverse complement.
GCCTGACGCCATTTTCTCTGCCCTGTCAGCAGTCTTGGGGCTGGGCTGGTGGGAGGGAGTGAGAGGCCACGGCTTTGTGGGTGGCCCAGTGTGAGTGGGGCTCTGCTGGACTTTCTGCAGCAGTTGCCAGGCTGCCACCTGCTAAAGAAGAGGATGTGTCACCCATACCTGCTGCTGGAATTTCTCCCTGGGCAGAGGTGAGGAAGGAAAAAAGCAGTGGGGGCAGGGACAGGACGGGTATCTCAGGCAGGGAAATGGAAATCTTCCAGAAGAGCACCCAGGGCCAGGACCATCCTGGCTGGCCTGCAGGCACCAAGTCGGCCGGCATGCTGTCACTCGTGTGGCTCTATGGCCCTTCCTCTAGGCTTTCAAGTCCTTGTATATATTCAGGTGTTTTACCTGGGACGGGTGGGAATAGTTCAGCAGCAACTGGCCTGGGGCTCAGCTCACGTTTACTCACAGATGCCTCGGCACGGTGCCCCAGCTTTGCAATGAGGACGCTTGTTGCGTGGGGGCTGCTGGCTGAATGGGAGACGATTCCCCACCACTGACCAACTTCAGAATTGTTTACAACTGGAGCAAGTGCCCTGATATGGTTTTCCTCTGTGTAACTGGTGGGTTCTGTGTTTTTTTTCTCTTTTTCGTTTTTGGTTCAAGGTAGATTTTATTCCTCTTTTTTGTATTTACAGATATAAGCATGGAAATAATTTATTCATATAAATACATGTATGTGCAGGGAATAATTGTTTTTTCTGTTTTATTTTTTAAATTTTACTTCTTTTTAATTTTGAATTTTATTTTATATTTTTATACAGCAGGTTCTTATTGGTTATCTATTTTATACATATAAATGTATACATGCCAATCCCAGTCTCTCAACTCCTCCCACCACCACCCCCCCAACAGCTTTCCCCCCTTGTTGTCCATACGTTTGTTGTCTACATCTGTTGCTCTATTTATGCCTTGCAAAATGGTTAATCTGTACAGTTTTTCTAGGTTCCACATATATGCATGAATATACAAGATTTGTTTTTCTCTTTCTGACTTACTTCACTCTGTATGACAGTCTCTAGATCCATCGACGTCTCTACAAATGACCCAATTTCATTCCTTTTCATGGCTGAGTATTATTCCATTTTATATATGTACCACAGCTTTATGCATTCGTCTGTCTGTGGGCATTTAGGTTGCTTCCATTACCTCGATATTGTAAATAGTGATGCAATGAACATTGCGGTGAATGACTCTTTTTGATTTATGGTTTTGTCTGGGTATATGTCCAGTACTGGGATTGCTGTATCATATGGTAATTCTATTGTTAGTTTCTTAAGAAATTCCATATTGTTCTCCATAATGACTGTATCAATTTATATTCCCAACAATAGTGGAAGAGGGTTCCTTTTCTCCACACCCTTTCCAGCATTTTTTGTTTGTAGATTTTCAATGATGCCTATTCTACCAGGTGTGAGGTGATACCTCATTGTTGAATCCATTTCGTTGAGCAAGGGGTAGCTCTTGTCTATTACATATTTGGCTTATGGAACGGTATCTGTGCTAATTTCAAACTCTGCTTTTATGCAGCACCCCAACTCACCTTCCCCCTTAAGCAGGCATAAGTTGGTTTTCTAAACTTGAGACCCTGTTCTGTTTTGTAATTCAGTTCATGTGTAGCCAAGTTCACATTCCGTGTATTAGTGATACCTTATGATGTTTCTTTTTCTGTGTGACTTATTTCACTTAGAATCATCGTGCCTCAATGCACTCATTATGCTGGTACGGGCCTGGTGACATAGATTTCATTGCTGAGTGGTATTCTGTTGTACATAAGTACCGCAACTTCTTTATCCATTATTTGCTCTCTGGGATATTTAACTTGTGCCGTAGAAGAGATTTCTGTAAAAAGAGCCATCCCAAATTTTGGGGTTGCTGTGTCTTTTTGATATTAATTTCCCTAAGCTATAGTACCATAAGTGGAAGTGCCCTAGGCTCTGTTGCTTTGTTTTTTAGATGTTTCAGGAAACACCATACACATCTCCCGAGTGTCTGTTGGCAATTTACATCCCGCCCATCAGCATAACAAGGCTCCCAGTTCTCTATGGCCTGTCCTGCCTTTCTGGATTTTACACTTTTTTCAGATGGCCCTTTTGACCGGGGGGAAGTGAGACTTCATTGTAGTGCAGATTTCCTTTGCAAGCTTGCTTGGTTGGCCAAATAGGGCGTATGCGTTTTTTCCTGAATATATTCAGGAAAAAACGCATACGCCCTATTTGGCCAAGTGCATCATTGTGGACGTTCTGCCTCTTTTCCTATGCTTTCAATGCAATTCCAGTCTACCTCCTGAAATCGGTTTCCTGCAATTCTGCCCCGCTTTCAAGTCCTCTTGGCAGCCTTACTTCAGTCTATTTTTGGACGATAGCTGTCATTTATAACTCTGCAGGTTTGTGAGTTACAGTGCCCCTGAGCTCCTTTCTTCAACTCGTTTTCTTGTGAGCTGGCTGCAACACCGCTGGATGGCTTCAGGCCCTAATCTGGTTCCGGCACGGCATGCTGAGCCTTTGGTTATTTCCTCTTTCTGGTGGGAAATGAGAGTTAAATTTGCCCGTCCAGACACCTCCAGCTAGTCTCTCATTGGTTCTCCCTATTCCTGTTCATCTTCCGCAGAAATTGCAAACGGGGCCAAACAGGAGGTTAAAGGTGCTGACTCTCCAAGTGGGGAGAGTGTTAGTAAAGCGTCTGGAATGTTGCACCCGAGTACCAGGGGAGGAAAACTGAGACATATTTGAACACGTCTCCCGTTCACATGGTTGATCATACTCTGGGTTCCACATGCATGTTTTAGCTGAAGGAAGAATACCTTAAACCTGGAGAGTTGAGACACGTGTAATGGGTACCATGCAATATGACTTCAAAGGGTCTTCATTTGCTCACCGAACCTCTCCAATCCTATCACTGCTGCGTTTATGCCCCTGTACACACGCTTGATTCTCTTTTGGAGACATAGCAATCCATAGGTTTTAAGATACTTACTAGTCAGGTACATTCTTAGGCGTTTAATATGGGGTGTTGAGTCCATTTCGTTGAGCAAGGAGTAGCTCTTGTCTATTCCATATTTGGCTTAAGGAACTTTATCTGTGCTCATTTCAATCTCTGGTTTTATGCAGCACCCCAACTCACCTTCCCCCTTAAGCAAGCATAAGTTGGTTTTCTAAACTTGAGACACTGTTCTGTTTTGTAATTCAGTTCATGTGTAGCCAAGTTCACATTCTGTGTATTAGTGATACCGTATGATGTTTCTTTTCTGTGTGACTTATTTCAGTTCGAATCATCATACCTGAATCCACTCATTATGCTGTTACGGGCCTGATGACATAGATTTCATTGCTGAGTGATATTGCATTGTACGTAAGTACCACAAGTTCTTTATCCATTTTTCACTTTCTGCGATATTGAACTTGTACTGTAAACGAGGTTCTTGTAAACAGAGCCGTCCCAAACTTTGGGGTGGCTGTGTCTTTTTGATTTTAATTTCCCTAAGCTATAGGACCATAAGTGGAAGTGCCCTAGGTTCTGTTGCTTTGTTTTTTAGATGTTTCAGGAAACACCATACACTTCTCCAGAGTGGCTGTTGGCAATTTACATCCCGCCCATCAGCATAAGAAGGCTCCCAGTTCTCCATGGCCTGTCGTGCCTTTATGGATTTTACACTTTTTTCTGATGGCCCTTTTGACCAGGTGGAAATGAGACTTCATTGTAGTGCAGATTTCCTTTGCAAGCTTGCTTGGTTGGCCAAAAAGTGCGTATGCGTTTTTTCCTGAATATATTCAGGAAAAAACACATACGCCCTTTTTGGCCAAGTGCATCATTGTCGAGTTTCTTACTCTCTTCATATGCTTTCAATGCAATTCCAGTCTACCTCCTGAAATCGGTTTCCTGCAATTCTGCCTTGCTTTCAATGCCTCTTCATAGCCTTACCTCAATATATTTTTTAAAAATAGTTGGCCTTTATAACTCTGCAGGTTTTTGAATTGCAGTGGCCCTTAGCTCCATTTTTTAGCTCTTATTTTTGTGGTATTGCCCCATAACCACAGGATTCCTTGAAGCCCTATTTTTCTTCTGGGGCACCTGCTGTGCCTTTGGTTAATTCTTCTTACTGATGTGATATTAGAGTGACATGTGCCCATTGAAACCGCTACAGCTAGTTTCTCACTGGTTCCCCCTATTCCCATTCATCCTCTGCACTAACTGCAGACTGTGCGATACCAGAACTTAAAGGCATTGACTCCATGTGGGGATGTTGTTAGTAAAGCGGCTGGAATGTCGATCCGGAGCCCCAGGAGAGGAAAAATGAGGTGCGTTTTAGAAACCTTTCCCGATCATATGGTATACCAGTTGCTGGGTTTCCCAAGCATGGTTTAGCTGTAGGAAGATTCCCTTCAACCTGGAGTGTTGGGACCCTTGGACTGAGTAGCATGAAGTATTGCATTAAACTTTCGGCAGTTGCTCACCAAAGCTCACCAATCCTGTCAGCCCCAAGTGTCCAGCCTTATGTCTTATCCAGCTGTGGGTTTATATGTGGTCAATCCAGGTTGCATCACAGCCCCTGAGCGAATTTTGTAAGAATTTTTCTCTCTTTCATTGTTTCAGCGTTTTGTTTTTAAAATTTATTTCTATAATGGGGTTTAGCTCCTTTTCACTGCTGTGTTTGTGCCGCTCTGCACACACTTGATTCCCTTATGGAGATATATCAATACATGGGTTTTAAGATTCTTATTCCTCAGATATATTTCTCTGCGGTGTATAGGGTGTGTTGAGGCCTGTTCATTGAGCAAGGTGTAGATCTTGTCTAATACCTATTTGGTTTATTGAACGGTATCTGTGCTAATTTCAAACTCTGGTTTTATGCATCACCCCACCTCTCCTTTCCCCTTAAGCTGACATAAGTGTGTTTTCTAAATGTGAGACACTGTTCTGTTCTGTAATTCATTTCTTGTGCAGCCATATTTACCCTCCCTCTATAAGTGATATCTTATGATATGTTTCTTTTTCTGTTTGACTTATTTCAAGTAGTATTATCGGACCTAAATCCACTCTTTATCCTTCTACTAGCCTTATTACATTGATTTCATGGTGAAGAGATATTCCATTGTACATAAGTACCACATCTTCTTTATCCATTGTTCTCTTTCCTGGGATATTTAAGGTGTACTGAAGTTGAGGTTCTTGTAAACAGAGTAGCCCTAAACTGTGGTGTGCTTGTGTCTTGTTGATTTTTAGACTTCCCTAGATATACTCCCATGATTGGAAGTGTCCTATGCTCTGTAGCTCTGTTTTTTAGATGATTTAGGAACCACCATACACTTCTCCAGAGTGGCTCTCGGCAGTTCACACACTGCCCATCAGCGTATAAAGGCTCCCTGTTCTCCATGGCCTGTCCTGCATTTCTGGTTTTTACAATTTTTTAGGATGGCCCTTTTGACCGGTGGGAAGTGAGACTTCTTTGTTGTGCACATTTGCATTGCTTGCTTGCTTCGTTGCCCATAAAGTGCGTATGCGTTTTTTCCTGGATATAATCAGGAAAAAACGCATACGCCCTTTTGGGCCAACTGCATCATTGTCGAAATTCTGCCGCTTTTCATGTGCGTTAAAGACGAGTCCAATCTATCTCTTGAAATCTGTTTCTTGCAATTCTGTCTTGCATTCAGATCCTCTTCTTTGCCTTACCTCAACATATTTTTGGACGTTAGTTTTCATTTATAACTCTGCAGGTTTGTGAATTGCAGTGACCCTGAGCTCCATTTTTTAAGTTGCTCTTTTGTGAGCTGGCCTCAAACCCGCAGGATTGCTTCAGGCCCTATTTTGGCTCCGGCGAGGCAGGCTGAGCCTTTCTTTAATTCTTATTCTTAATGGGAAATTAGAGTGATATGTGCCCGTCCAAACCCCTACAACTCTTCTCTCATTGGTTCCCCCTCTTCCCGTTCATCCTCCTCACAATTTGCAAAATGTGTGAAACAGAAGTTTAAATGTGCTGATTCTCCAAGTGGGGAGATTCTAAGTAGCGTGGCTGGAATGGTGAACAGGAGCACCAGGAGAGGATAAATGAGGTGCATTTTAGACACATCTCCCGATCACATGGTGTACAGTCCTCTGGGTTTTCCATGCATGTTTTAGCTGTAGGAAGATCCCTTGAACCTGCAGATTTGGGACCCATTGAATGGGTACCAGGTAGTATTACTTTAAAGGGTGTGCATTTCCTCACCCAACCTCACATTTCTCTTAGCGCAAACAGTTTCCAGCCTTATGTCTCATCCTGCTGTGGGTCTAGATGTGTTCAATCCATGTTGCATCACCATCCCTGAGGAAAAGTTGTAAGAGGTTTTCTCTGTCTCTCTGTCGTTTATTTTTTTCAATTTATTACTATATTGGTTACAGCTGATTTTCAAAGCTCTGTTTCTTGCTGCTGTACATCCACTTGATTCGCGTACAGAGAGACATCAATAAATTCTTTTTCAGATTCTTACCAGTCGTATATATTCTTTTCCGGTGACTTGAGTGTGCTGAGTGCAGTTCTTTTAGCTACCGTGTAGGCCTTGTTGATTATCAGTTTGGTATTTGGAATGGTATCTTTGCTAATTTCAACCTCCTGGATGATGCCTCACCCCTCCCCACCTTTCCCGTTTAGCAGCCTTATGCGTGTTTTCTACATATTTGACTATGTTTTTGTTTTGTAATTTATTTCATGTGTAGCCATTTTGGATTCCACCTTTAAGTGATATCTTATGATATGTGTCTTTTTCTTTTTGAATTCTGTCACTTAGAATGATCATACGTAACTCCTCCGGAGTCGTTACAACTGGCCATATTTCATTGATTTCCAGGCTGAATAATATTCCACTCTACCTAAGTACCACATCTCTATCCATTTTTTCCCTCCAGAGACATTTAAGTTATATCCTAGTCGAGGATCTTTTAAACAGAGAGGGGGTAAACATTGGGGTGCCTGTGTCCTCTCGATTTTTGTTTTTCCCAAGATATACGCCCATGAGTGCAAGTGCCCTATGCTCTGTAGCTCATTTTTTAGATGCTTTAGTAAACACAATACACTTCTCCAGAATGGCCGTTGGCAATATACATTTCCACTATAAGTCTCACAGGGCTCCCTCTTCTCGTTGCCCTGTCCTGCATTTCTGTTGTTTACGCTTTATGAGGATGGCTCTTCTGACTGATGCGAAGTGATATCTTTTGTAGTATTGACTTCCAGTGCCCACCTGTTTGGTTGGCTAAAAAAGTGTATGCCCTTTTCTTGAATATATACAGAAAAGAACGCATACACCCTTTTTGGCCAACTGCAATGTTGGCAATGTTCAGCTCCTTTTCTTGTGCTTAATGGCGAGTCCTTTCTACCTCCTCAAATCCCTTTCCTGCCATTCTCCCTTGCTTACAAGTCCTTTTCTCTGACTTTCCTCAAGACATTTTTCAGTGATGGATATTTTCAACTCTGCAGTTTTGTGAATTTTACTGCCCCTGAGTTCCATTGTTCAACTCGTGTTTATGGGAACTGGCCACAAAGCAGCGGGATTTCCTCAAGCCCTATACTGTTTCCATGGGCAACCCTAGCCTTTGGTCAATTCGTCTTCCTGATTGGAAATTAGAGTGACATGTGCCTGTCTGAACACCTAGGACTTGTCTCTCATTGTTCCTCATCCTTCCGCTTCATCCTCTGGACAAATTCCAAACTGTACGCAACAGGATGTTGACAGTGCTGACATCTCCAAGTGGGGAGACTGTTAGTAAAGACGCTGGAGGGGTGAACCCGAGCACCAGGAGATCAGGAGATGAGATGCCTTTTCCAAACTCTTCCCGATCAGACGGTATACCATCCTCTGGGTGTGACAGACATGTTTTAGCAGTAGGAAGAGTCCCATTCATGTAAGGAGAACACCAGGGCTTTTTCAAAATCAGTGTCTCTCCAAAACCCAAACTGGGGAAGTTTTTAAGCTACGGCTACACATATGTTCATTAAGGGCCTTGGGGAGTAGGCAGAGTCCAAACTTTAGATGATTGAAGTCTTCAGGGTCAGAAGCACTCACCACCAGCTTCCCTTAGGCTACACTTTAACTGTCATTGATAGATGATGTCAATAAAAATATCTATTCTTTTTCAGATTATTTCCCCTTATAGGTTATTGCAAAATGTTGAGTGTAGTTCCCTGTGCTATACAGTAGTTCCTTGTTGATGATCTATTTTATACATAGCAGTGTGTATGTGTTCATTCCAAACTGTTAATTTATCCCTCCTCCCACCTTTCCCCTTTGGTAATAATAAATTATAAGATTTTATACTTCTCAGAAATGGGGGAGCTGAAAGAGAGGTATCATTTTCAATGGAAAAGCATTTAAAACAAGATTGAAGGTTTAACCAAGATTATTAGCTGTACATCCTTGGAAAGAAATCACTTCGTTTCTCTAATATTGACCTGACAAATAAGACAAACCTTTTCACTGAACTTGCTTATAAAAAGTGATGGAAATATCAAATGGAAGTGTTAAAAACATCTTATTTTACCCGAGCCTTATACACTGTTCTATGTTAACTACAGTTTGGCTCACACATCTGTTCATTGAGGTTACAATAGTCTCAATTTCTGTTATTGATCCTCCAGAGTGGACCCCAACAAGTGTCCCCCTGCCCAGTGTCATTGGGGCCAAGAGATCGAGACTGAGTTTGGTTCACAAGCAAAGGAAACTTTATATTTTGATCAGAGAATGGAGAGGTGAGAGCATGCACTACCCCGTGGGCTGTGGGCTGGGCTGCTGTGTAGAGATCCTGTCAGAGTCAGTGGGAGGGAGGGAGGCGGCGAAGCTCTCGAGGGCTGGGTTGGCTGTAGCTCAGGCTCTATATCGTGGAGTCTGCACTGGGCCCCAGGAGCTGAGGTGTCGACCCAGCCATTCTGCACTAGAAAATCTGGTCTGAAGTGCCGGGTGTGGAACCTCTGCATGCGGGACCCTAGGAGCACGTGAAATTAGACAAAGCACAAAGGATAAAAAAGGTTAGACTTGACTTTATTGCCCAGATTCTATTTTTATCTCCCAGGGATTTTTAATGGGCTTTGCTGGGGACAAACCCCTCCTCTGCCTTTTGTCCCGTTCCTCATTCTTGGAGTGCTGAGGGTGCAGACCCTTCTTCTGTAACTGCTGAGTGCTGAGTTGGGAGCCCTCATACCCTGGGGCGAGGGTCAGAGCTTCTCCCCAGCAGCCTCCCGGTGACGTTGATTGTCCCCAGGACCCCTGCCTCCCTGCTCGTCCACCTGAGCACCAGCATTGGAAGTGTTATAGATTCTAATGACCTTTAAGGGTCCAGGAAAGAGATGTGCAGAGACGCTGTGGGGGCCGGTTTCACCCCGCCCCACATTTGTTCGGCCACCTTAGGCTGACCGTCTCTGCCAGCCTAGATGCTCTGACCAGTAGTCTGCGCTTTCTTCAGTTAGGCCCCTGAATTAACGTACAAACAGCACCAGGTGTCAGAGCCCTGCCCGCTCAACTCCCAGACAGTCCAGGGTCAGTGGTGATCAAGGACCATGATGGCTACTGAGTCAACAGCCTTTTGAAGTAAACAGGAGTCCAGCCGGTCTTATTGGCCACCATCATCATGGTGTCTGTAGGCTTTTCTATGGTGACAGTGTGGTATACTGTTCCCCCGCCAAGATTATTAGCTCCCCTCTGGGTGCAGTAAGTCCTGCAAGCAGTAGTCTACTCTTTTGGGACACACTCTTGTTGTTTTATGAGAGAAACTCCAGGTCAAGTGATGTTCACACGAGTCGTCATGGTGCCCTGTTGCCCCCGGTTATCTCTCTGGATGTTGGAGTTGGAGGGCCTCCTCACTCGAGGTCGGTGTGCCCACAGAGCGAACCCTGCAACTTCAGGACATGGTTGGTGGTTAGGATCACCACGTGGGGTCCTTTTCCCTTAGGAGGGAGGTGGCCTTTTGGGCTGCTGATTTCCAGGTTTTTAGATACCGCCAGTATCTTGGCCAGATGTGGCAGTGGGCCAAGCCCCTTAGTGACCATAGTTTATCCTACCTGGATGGCATTCTTGCATTGTTCCATTTCAAGTGGTCCCAGTTTTTGCACTAATTCTCCAATGGCGATTCACCTTTCACCGGGAATGTAAAGGTCAAAGGGTTTAGCTAAATTGGGAGTTCCAGGGCAAGGGTCTGAATTGACTGCTCTTTCCATTCTTGAAAGGCCACTTCTGGATTCTATTCAAAAGGATCATCATCTTTTCCTTTCAGTGTTTCATATAGAGGCCCAGCTAGTAGACTGTAGCTAGGGATCCAGAAGCAGCAAACCCTGGCCTCCCCAGGAACCCCTAAGCTGTCTTCTAGTTTTAGAAAGGGGTAAGGCTGAAAATGGTTTCTTCCCTTTCCTGGGATGGGCTTCTCTGACCTTCTGTGAGAATGAAGCCCAGGCAGGTCACCGCAGTCTGTGATATTTGAGCTTTTTCTTGGACAACTTCTATCCTTTATTGGCTTGGTAGTTCAGAGGCCTCCTTAGTAGGGCTGGTGATCAGAATGTCGTCTGCATATTGAAGGAGGGTTTCCTTTTCCAGAGGTAGAACTTTTAGGTCTTTAGCTAAGCTTTCCCCAAAGATGGTGTGGGAATTTTTGCACCCTTGGGGCCAGACGGCCCGGAAGTATTGTTTTAGTTGTATGTTGAGTCCTGCCACTCACAAGCCAAAATTTCTTGTGACTCTGGGACTAATGGAATACAAAAGAAGGCATCATTGAAGACTAATACAGAATACCATGTCCTGGTGGTTGGTAGAATGACCAGCAGGGTGTAGGAATTAGGAGCAACTGGAGGTATATCCTCGGTGGCTTCACTGACTGTCCTGACATCCTTTACCAGGTCCCCAGCAGCCCATGGGGCTCTCGTGGTCAGACCAATCCCAGAATATGGAGCTCACCTGGGCAGGTACCCCACCCCCACCCCAGCCCACGGGGCTCTCGTGGTCAGGCCCCTCCCAGGATACAGAGCTACCCTTGCAGGTACCGTGGCAGGGCTGGGCACACAGGAACCGTGCACATAGCCCTCATTGCAGAGCACCCCCAGCTCACCTGTCGCTCAGAGCTGACACAGAGCACCTCAGAGCAGGACTTGAACTAACAAACAGCAGCTGCGACAAGTCTGTGACCCTGGGCATCACTCCGTGAGGCCTCCCTCCACCTGGTCTTCCAGAGACTTCCACTGCACCCGGGGCACCAGGCCTCTGTCTCCAACCACCACCCACCCCTCCTCTCCCTGACTCCTGGGTTCCTCTCATTAGGAGAGGGTTTTCTTGAAGTTGTCTCCCACTCATGGGCCAGATAAAATGATTAGAAAACAAGCCAAAGCTGCAGCCCCTTGTCTATCCTGACTCTCAGGAGCCCACACCTGTTCCTTGGACCTGGCCGGTTCAGCAAGTTCCATTTTCTGCAACTGTGAGCCCCTGAGGGGTGATGATTGGCTGACCTGGGCAGCCTTACCGTGCCGGCCAGCCCTCCCCAGGTGTGCCTGGGTTGAGATCAATATAAATACCACTCCAGGCAGCAAGAGCCCCTGCAGCCGTGCCTGACGCCATTTTCTCTGCCCTGTCAGCAGTCTTGGGGCTGGGCTGGTGGGAGGGAGTGAGAGGCCACGGCTTTGTGGGTGGCCCAGTGTGAGTGGGGCTCTGCTGGACTTTCTGCAGCAGTTGCCAGGCTGCCACCTGCTAAAGAAGAGGATGTGTCACCCATACCTGCTGCTGGAATTTCTCCCTGGGCAGAGGTGAGGAAGGAAAAAAGCAGTGGGGGCAGGGACAGGACGGGTATCTCAGGCAGGGAAATGGAAATCTTCCAGAAGAGCACCCAGGGCCAGGACCATCCTGGCTGGCCTGCAGGCACCAAGTCGGCCGGCATGCTGTCACTCGTGTGGCTCTATGGCCCTTCCTCTAGGCTTTCAAGTCCTTGTATATATTCAGGTGTTTTACCTGGGACGGGTGGGAATAGTTCAGCAGCAACTGGCCTGGGGCTCAGCTCACGTTTACTCACAGATGCCTCGGCACGGTGCCCCAGCTTTGCAATGAGGACGCTTGTTGCGTGGGGGCTGCTGGCTGAATGGGAGACGATTCCCCACCACTGACCAACTTCAGAATTGTTTACAACTGGAGCAAGTGCCCTGATATGGTTTTCCTCTGTGTAACTGGTGGGTTCTGTGTTTTTTTTCTCTTTTTCGTTTTTGGTTCAAGGTAGATTTTATTCCTCTTTTTTGTATTTACAGATATAAGCATGGAAATAATTTATTCATATAAATACATGTATGTGCAGGGAATAATTGTTTTTTCTGTTTTATTTTTTAAATTTTACTTCTTTTTAATTTTGAATTTTATTTTATATTTTTATACAGCAGGTTCTTATTGGTTATCTATTTTATACATATAAATGTATACATGCCAATCCCAGTCTCTCAACTCCTCCCACCACCACCCCCCCAACAGCTTTCCCCCCTTGTTGTCCATACGTTTGTTGTCTACATCTGTTGCTCTATTTATGCCTTGCAAAATGGTTAATCTGTACAGTTTTTCTAGGTTCCACATATATGCATGAATATACAAGATTTGTTTTTCTCTTTCTGACTTACTTCACTCTGTATGACAGTCTCTAGATCCATCGACGTCTCTACAAATGACCCAATTTCATTCCTTTTCATGGCTGAGTATTATTCCATTTTATATATGTACCACAGCTTTATGCATTCGTCTGTCTGTGGGCATTTAGGTTGCTTCCATTACCTCGATATTGTAAATAGTGATGCAATGAACATTGCGGTGAATGACTCTTTTTGATTTATGGTTTTGTCTGGGTATATGTCCAGTACTGGGATTGCTGTATCATATGGTAATTCTATTGTTAGTTTCTTAAGAAATTCCATATTGTTCTCCATAATGACTGTATCAATTTATATTCCCAACAATAGTGGAAGAGGGTTCCTTTTCTCCACACCCTTTCCAGCATTTTTTGTTTGTAGATTTTCAATGATGCCTATTCTACCAGGTGTGAGGTGATACCTCATTGTTGAATCCATTTCGTTGAGCAAGGGGTAGCTCTTGTCTATTACATATTTGGCTTATGGAACGGTATCTGTGCTAATTTCAAACTCTGCTTTTATGCAGCACCCCAACTCACCTTCCCCCTTAAGCAGGCATAAGTTGGTTTTCTAAACTTGAGACCCTGTTCTGTTTTGTAATTCAGTTCATGTGTAGCCAAGTTCACATTCCGTGTATTAGTGATACCTTATGATGTTTCTTTTTCTGTGTGACTTATTTCACTTAGAATCATCGTGCCTCAATGCACTCATTATGCTGGTACGGGCCTGGTGACATAGATTTCATTGCTGAGTGGTATTCTGTTGTACATAAGTACCGCAACTTCTTTATCCATTATTTGCTCTCTGGGATATTTAACTTGTGCCGTAGAAGAGATTTCTGTAAAAAGAGCCATCCCAAATTTTGGGGTTGCTGTGTCTTTTTGATATTAATTTCCCTAAGCTATAGTACCATAAGTGGAAGTGCCCTAGGCTCTGTTGCTTTGTTTTTTAGATGTTTCAGGAAACACCATACACATCTCCCGAGTGTCTGTTGGCAATTTACATCCCGCCCATCAGCATAACAAGGCTCCCAGTTCTCTATGGCCTGTCCTGCCTTTCTGGATTTTACACTTTTTTCAGATGGCCCTTTTGACCGGGGGGAAGTGAGACTTCATTGTAGTGCAGATTTCCTTTGCAAGCTTGCTTGGTTGGCCAAAAAGGGCGTATGCGTTTTTTCCTGAATATATTCAGGAAAAAACGCATACGCCCTATTTGGCCAAGTGCATCATTGTGGACGTTCTGCCTCTTTTCCTATGCTTTCAATGCAATTCCAGTCTACCTCCTGAAATCGGTTTCCTGCAATTCTGCCCCGCTTTCAAGTCCTCTTGGCAGCCTTACTTCAGTCTATTTTTGGACGATAGCTGTCATTTATAACTCTGCAGGTTTGTGAGTTACAGTGCCCCTGAGCTCCTTTCTTCAACTCGTTTTCTTGTGAGCTGGCTGCAACACCGCTGGATGGCTTCAGGCCCTAATCTGGTTCCGGCACGGCATGCTGAGCCTTTGGTTATTTCCTCTTTCTGGTGGGAAATGAGAGTTAAATTTGCCCGTCCAGACACCTCCAGCTAGTCTCTCATTGGTTCTCCCTATTCCTGTTCATCTTCCGCAGAAATTGCAAACGGGGCCAAACAGGAGGTTAAAGGTGCTGACTCTCCAAGTGGGGAGAGTGTTAGTAAAGCGTCTGGAATGTTGCACCCGAGTACCAGGGGAGGAAAACTGAGACATATTTGAACACGTCTCCCGTTCACATGGTTGATCATACTCTGGGTTCCACATGCATGTTTCAGCAGAAGGAAGAATACCTTAAACCTGGAGAGTTGAGACCCGTGTAATGGGTACCATGCAATATGACTTCAAAGGGTCTTCATTTGCTCACCGAACCTCTCCAATCCTATCACTGCTGCATTCATGCCCCTGTACACATGCTTGATTCTCTTTCGGAGACATAGCAATCCATAGGTTTTAAGATACTTACTAGTCAGGTACATTCTTAGGCGTTTAATATGGGGTGTTGAGTCCATTTCGTTGAGCAAGGAGTAGCTCTTGTCTATTCCATATTTGGCTTAAGGAACTTTATCTGTGCTCATTTCAATCTCTGGTTTTATGCAGCACCCCAACTCACCTTTACCCTTAAGCAAGCATAAGTTGGTTTTCTAAATTTGAGACCCTGTTCTGTTCTGTAATTCAGTTCCTGTGTAGCCAAGTTTACATTCCGTGTATTACTGATATCTTATGATGTTTCTTTTTCTGTGTGACTTATTTCAGTTAGAATCATCATACCTGAATCCACTCATTGTGCTGCTAAGGGCCTGATGACATAGATTTCATTGCTGAGTGATATTGCTTTGTAAGTAAATACCACAAATTCTTTATCCATTTTTCACTTTCTGCGATGTTGAACTTGTACTGTAAACGAGGTTCTTGTAAACAGAGGCGTCCCAAACTTTGGGGTGGCTGTGTCTTTTTGATTTTAATTTCCCTAAGCTATAGGACCATAAGTGGCAGTGCCCTAGGCTCTGTTGCTTTGTTTTTTAGATGTTTCAGGAAACACCATACACTTCTCCGGAGTGTCTGTTGGCAATTTACATCCCGCCCATCAGCATAACAAGGCTCCCAGTTCTCCGTGGCCTGTCCTGCCTTTCTGGATTTTACACTTTTTTCAGATGGCCCTTTTGACCGGGGGGAAGTGAGACTTCATTGTAGTGCAGATTTCCTTTGCAAGCTTGCTTGGTTGGCCAAAAAGGGCGTATGCGTTTTTTCCTGAATATATTCAGGAAAAAACGCATACGCCCTTTTTGTCCAAGTGCATCATTGTGGACGTTCTGCCTCTTTTCCTATGCTTTCAATGCAATTCCAGTCTACCTCCTGAAATCGGTTTCCTGCAATTCTGCCCCGCTTTCAAGTCCTTTTGGCAGCCTTACTTCAGTATATTTTTGGACGATAGCTGTCATTTATAACTCTGCAGGTTTGTGAATTACAGTGCCCCTGAGCTCCTTTCTTCAACTCGCTTTCTTGTGACCTGGCCGCAACACCGCAGGATGGCTTCAGGCCCTAATCTGGTTCCGGCACGGCACGCTGAGCCTTTGGTTATTTCCTCTTCCTGGTGGGAAATGAGAGTTAAATTTGCCCGTCCAGACACCTCCAGCTAGCCTCTCATTGGTTCTCACTATTCCTGTTCATCTTCCGCAGAAATTGCAAACTGGGCCAAACAGGAGGTTAAAGGCGCTGACTCTCCAAGTGGGGAGAGTGTTAGTAAAGTGTCTGGAATGTTGCACCCGAGTACCAGGCGAGGAAAACTGAGACATATTTGAACACGTCTCCCGTTCACATGGTTGATCATACTTGGGTTCCACATGCATGTTTTAGCTGAAGGAAGAATACCTTAAACCTGGAGAGTTAAGACCCGTGTAATGGGTACCATGCAATATGACTTCAAAGGGTCTTCAATTGCTCACCAAACCTCTCCAATCTTATCACTGCTGCGTTTATGCCCCTGTACACATGCTTGATTCTCTTTCGGAGACATAGCAATCCATAGGTTTTAAGATACTTACTAGTCAGGTACATTCTTAGGCGTTTAATATGGGGTGTTGAGTCCATTTCGTTGAGCAAGGAGTAGCTCTTGTCTATTCCATATTTGGCTTAAGGAACTTTATCTGTGCTCATTTCAATCTCTGGTTTTATGCAGCACCCCAACTCACCTTTCCCCTTAAGCAAGCATAAGTTGGTTTTCTAAATTTGAGACCCTGTTCTGTTCTGTAATTCAGTTCCTGTGTAGCCAAGTTTACATTCCGTGTATTACTGATATCTTATGATGTTTCTTTTTCTGTGTGACTTATTTCAGTTAGAATCATCATACCTGAATCCACTCATTGTGCTGCTAAGGGCCTGATGACACAGATTTCATTGCTGAGTGATATTGCTTTGTAAGTAAATACCACAACTTCTTTCTCCATTTTTCACTTTCTGCGATGTTGAACTTGTACTGTAAACGAGGTTCTTGTAAACAGAGCCGTTCCAAACTTTGGGGTGGCTGTGTCTTTTTGATTTTAATTTCCCTAAGCTATAGGACCATAAGTGGAAGTGCCCTAGGCTCTGTTGCTTTGTTTTTTAGATGTTTCAGGAAACACCATACACTTCTCCCGAGTGGTTGTTGGCAATTTACATCCCGCCCATCAGCATAACAAGGCTCCCAGTTCTCCATGGCCTGTCCTGCCTTTCTGGATTTTACACTTTTTTCAGATGGCCCTTTTGACCGGGGGGAAGTGAGACTTCATTGTAGTGCAGATTTCCTTTGCAAGCTTGCTTGGTTGGCCAAAAAGGGCGTATGCGTTTTTTCCTGAATATATTCAGGAAAAAACGCATACGCCCTTTTTGGCCAAGTGCATCATTGTGGACGTTCTGCCTCTTTTCCTATGCTTTCAATGCAATTCCAGTCTACCTCCTGAAATCGGTTTCCTGCAATTCTGCCCCGCTTTCAAGTCCTCTTGGCAGCCTTACTTCAGTCTATTTTTGGTCGATAGCTGTCATTTATAACTCTGCAGGTTTGTGAATTACAGTGCCCCTGAGCTCCTTTCTTCAACTCGCTTTCTTGTGAGCTGGCCGCAACACCGCAGGATGGCTTCAGGCCCTAATCTAGTTCCGGCACGGCACGCTGAGCCTTTGGTTAATTCCTCTTCCTGGTGGGAAATGAGAGTTAAATTTGCCTGTCCAGACACCTCCAGCTAGTCTCTCATTGGTTCTCGCTATTCCTGTTCATCTTCCGCAGAAATTGCAAACTGGGCCAAACAGGAGGTTAAAGGGACTGACTCTCCAAGTGGGGAGAGTGTTAGTAAAGCGTCTGGAATGTTGCACCCGAGTACCAGGGTACGAAAACTGAGACATATTTGAACACGTCTCCCGATCGCATGGTTGATCATACTCTAGGTTCCACATGCATGTTTTAGCTGAAGGAAGAATACCTTAAACCTGGAGAGTTAAGACCCGTGTAATGGGTACCATGCAATATGACTTCAAAGGGTCTTCATTTGCTCACCGAACCTCTCCAATCCTATCACTGCTGCGTTTATGCCCCTGTACACATGCTTGATTCTCTTTCGGAGACATAGCAATCCATAGGTTTTAAGATACTTACTAGTCAGGTACATTCTTAGGCGTTTAATATGCGGTGTTGAGTCCATTTCGTTGAGCAAGGAGTAGTTCCAGTCTATTCCATATTTGACTTAAGGAACTTTATCTGTGCTCATTTCAATCTCTGGTTTTATGCAGCACCCCAACTCACCTTTACCCTTAAGCAAGCATAAGTTGGTTTTCTAAATTTGAGACCCTGTTCTGTTCTGTAATTCAGTTCCTGTGTAGCCATTTTTACATTCCGTGTATTACTGATATCTTATGATGTTACTTTTTCTGTGTGACTTATTTCAGTTAGAATCATCATACCTGAATCCACTCATTGTGCTGCTAAGGGCCTGATGACACAGATTTCATTGCTGAGTGATATTGCTTGGTAGGTAAATACCACAACTTCTTTATCCATTTTTCACTTTCTGGGATGTTGAACTTGTACTGTAAACGAGGTTCTTGTAAACAGAGCCGTTTCAAACTTTGGGGTGGCTGTGTCTTTTTGATTTTAATTTCCCTAAGCTATAGGACCATAAGTGGAAGTGCCCGAGGTTCTGTTGCTTTGTTTTTTAGATGTTTCAGGAAACACCATACACTTCACCCGAGTGGTTGTTGGCAATTTACATCCCGCCCATCAGCATAACAAGGCTCCCAGTTCTCCATGGCCTGTCCTGCCTTTCTGGATTTTACACTTTTTTCAGATGGCCCTTTTGACCGGGGGGAAGTGAGACTTCATTGTAGTGCAGATTTCCTTTGCAAGCTTGCTTGGTTGGCCAAAAAGGGCGTATGCGTTTTTTCCTGAATATATTCAGGAAAAAACGCATACGCCCTTTTTGGCCAAGTGCATCATTGTGGACGTTCTGCCTCTTTTCCTATGCTTTCAATGCAATTCCAGTCTACCTCCTGAAATCGGTTTCCTGCAATTCTGCCCCGCTTTCAAGTCCTCTTGGCAGCCTTACTTCAGTCTATTTTTGGACGATAGCTGTCATTTATAACTCTGCAGGTTTGTGAATTACAGTGCCCCTGAGCTCCTTTCTTCAACTCGCTTTCTTGTGAGCTGGCCGCAACACCGCAGGATGGCTTCAGGCCCTAATCTGGTTCCGGCACGGCACGCTGAGCCTTTGGTTATTTCCTCTTCCTGGTGGGAAATGAGAGTTAAATTTGCCCGTCCAGACACCTCCAGCTAGCCTCTCATTGGTTCTCGCTATTCCTGTTCATCTTCCGCAGAAATTGCAAACTGGGCCAAACAGGAGGTTAAAGGCGCTGACTCTCCAAGTGGGGAGAGTGTTAGTAAAGCGTCTGGAAATTTGCACCCGAGTACCAGGGTACGAAAACTGAGACATATTTGAACACGTCTCCCGATCACATGGTTGATCATACTCTGGGTTCCACATGCATGTTTTAGCTGAAGGAAGAATACCTAAAACCTGGGTAGTTGAAACCCGTGGAATGGGTACCATGCAATATGACTTCAAAGGGTCTTCATTTGCTCACCGAACCTCTCCAATCCTATCACTGCTGCGTTTATGCCCCTGTACACATGCTTGATTCCCCTTCGGAGACATAGCAATCCATAGGTTTTAAGATACTTACTAGTCAGGTACATTCTTAGGCGTTTAATATGCGGTGTTGAGTCCATTTCGTTGAGAAAGGAGTAGCTCTTGTCTATTCCATATTTGGCTTAAGGAACTTTATCTGTGCTCATTTCAATCTCTGGTTTTATGCAGCACCCCAACTCACATTTCCCCTTAAGCAAGCATAAGTTGGTTTTCTAAATTTGAGACCCTGTTCTGTTCTGTAATTCAGTTCCTCTGTAGCCAAGTTTCCATTCCGTGTATTACTGATATCTTATGATGTTTCTTTTTCTGTGTGACTTACTTCAGTTAGAATCATCATACCTGAATCCACTCATTGTGCTGCTACGGGCCTGATGACATAGATTTCATTGCTGAGTGATATTGCTTTGTAAGTGAATACCACAACTTCTTTATCCATTTTTCACTTTCTGCGATGTTGAACTTGTACTGTAAACGAGGTTCTTGTAAACAGAGCCGTTCCAAACTTTGGGGTGGCTGTGTCTTTTTGATTTTAATTTCCCTAAGCTATAGGACCATAAGTGGAAGTGCCCTAGGTTCTGTTGCTTTGTTTTTTAGATGTTTCAGGAAACACCATACACTTCTCCCGAGTGGTTGTTGGCAATTTACATCCCGCCCATCAGCATAACAAGGCTCCCAGTTCTCCATGGCCTGTCCTGCCTTTCTGGATTTTACACTTTTTTCAGATGGCCCTTTTGACCGGGGGGAAGTGAGACTTCATTGTAGTGCAGATTTCCTTTGCAAGCTTGCTTGGTTGGCCAAAAAGGGCGTATGCGTTTTTTCCTGAATATATTCAGGAAAAAACGCATACGCCCTTTTTGGCCAAGTGCATCATTGTGGACGTTCTGCCTCTTTTCCTATGCTTTCAATGCAATTCCAGTCTACCTCCTGAAATCGGTTTCCTGCAATTCTGCCCCGCTTTCAAGTCCTCTTGGCAGCCTTACTTCAGTCTATTTTTGGACGATAGCTGTCATTTATAACTCTGCAGGTTTGTGAATTACAGTGCCCCTGAGCTCCTTTCTTCAACTCGCTTTCTTGTGAGCTGGCCGCAACACCGCAGGATGGCTTTAGGCCCTAATCTGGTTCCGGCCCGGCATGGTGAGCCTTTGGTTAATTCCTCTTCCTGGTGGGAAATGAGAGTTAAATTTGCCCGTCCAGACACCTCCAGCTAGCCTCTCATTGGTTCTCGCTATTCCTGTTCATCTTCCGCAGAAATTGCAAACTGGGCCAAACAGGAGGTTAAAGGGACTGACTCTCCAAGTGGGGAGAGTGTTAGTAAAGCGTCTGGAATGTTGCACCTGAGTACCAGGGGAGGAAAACTGAGACATATTTGAACACGTCTCCCGATCACATGGTTGATCATACTCTAGGTTCCACATGCATGTTTTAGCTGAAGGAAGAATACCTTAAACCTGGGTAGTTGAAACCCGTGGAATGGGTACCATGCAATATGACTTCAAAGGGTCTTCATTTGCTCACCGAACCTCTCCAATCCTATCACTGCTGCGTTTATGCCCCTGTACACATGCTTGATTCTCTTTCGGAGACATAGCAATCCATAGGTTTTAAGATACTTACTAGTCAGGTACATTCTTAGGCGTTTAATATGGGGTTTTGAGTCCTTTTGGTTGAGCAAGGGGTAGCTCTTGTCTATTCCATATTTGGCTTAAGGAACTTTATCTGTGCTCATTTCAATCTCTGGTTTTATGCAGCACCCCAACTCACCTTTCCCCTTAA